>NW_026691736.1:0-51004 GCF_020826845.1 Diceros bicornis minor
GGTCCCTCAGACCTGGCCAGGGGCAGCCCATCCCCCGGCGCCCTTCCCCGGGGCATCCAAGGGCAGGCTCGGCGCCAGCCCCACCCCGCTCGCCACTGCCCGACCATCGTCCTCCCTCGGGGGGCCTGGGCAGGACAGGGACCCGGCTGTGGGAGGCCTCCAGATCTCAGGCCTGGCACACCGTTTACCAGGCTGCTTCCTCCTCTGACGGGGGCCCAGCACACGCCCCAGGAGACTTGGCAGCCGCCCCCAGGGCTCTATCCTCTGCAACTCGTCCCCTTGGAAGGGGCCTGGCCCAGGTGCCAGGTTCGGCTGGTCGGCCAGCCTCCTTTGGAGAAAGCAGGCAAGCCGAGCCAGGCTTGCAGTGGCCCTGGCGTGACACCTGCCACCTCAGGCAGAGGGCCTCCCGCGTGCCCTCCATGGCGGGTTTCTCCCCGGAGCTGTGGCCTGGGCACTAGGAAGGCCGGGCCTCCCCGACTCCCGGGAGGAGGGGCTAGCCCACTTGCGCCCTGGCCCCCAAACCCTCTGGTGCCATCTGCCTGTCTCGGCACTTCTGACTCCACAGAGCCTTTCCTACATCTGGGCTGCCTGCCGTGGCAAAGTGCAGGCGTGGGGTGAGGCCATGGCTTTGTCTTTCCAGGAAAAAATGAGCCCCTGGCCGAAGCAGCAGGCCCAGGCAGAGCCTTGAGCTTGAAGCCCAGTAGGTCTGTGGCCCTCAGGGCCAGAGCCATGCTTTCAAGGCAGGGAAGCGGCCTGCAAGCTGAGTGGGAGTGGGGGAGGGGAGGGAGACAGCTGAAGCCGAGTCCAGAAGGGCGGCGATGGAAGAGCTGCAGCTGGGTCAGAGCCTGGAGGGAGGGCGGGGCCTTCACTGAGGAACCCCCCGCCCCCCGAGGCCAGCCCTAGGCCCCGGCGGTCGCGCATGCGCCCTTGGCCTGTGCGGTGTGTGGGGGCTTGAACCCAAGCCCGCAGGGCTCCCGGAGCGGCCAGAGAAAGAAGGGCCCATGGAGAGGTAGGCGAGGTGGGCAGGGGGCGCCACCTTACTCTCCTCAGCTCCCTGAGGGAGAGAGAGAGAGACAGAGACAGAGAGAGAGATCCCTGACCTCTGAGTCTCTGCCTCCACCGCTGGCTGGTGCCAACTCACGCGCCATCCCACTTCCAGCCATGACCCCCACGCCTGCCCCGGGGCCAGCCCCACCACAGAGAGGCCGGTTGGTTCCTGCTCACCTCTGTGCCGTCCCTTCCCGACCTGACCCCAGTGCAGGGGATAAGCTTCAGACAAGTCTTTCCATGTCCCTCTGCATGACAATAGACTTCCTCCCCTCTCCCATTCCACAGGCCCACCCACCCGGGACATCCACCTTTGTCATTAGCTCAGGAGAGGATGCAAGATGAGAATCTCTGCTATTGTGTGGGGAGACTCAGTTTCCCGGGTTTCCCCCATGGACACATGTTCTTCAGCTGGGTCTGATTTTCTCCAGACAAGCTGTCTTGGGAAGGATTTGGCCAGCCCTAAGAACCTGAAGGGAAAGGGCGGAGGGGGGTTCTCTCTCTGCCCCCGACAGCCCCGAGCTGGGTCGGTCCCTCAGACCTGGCCAGGGGCAGCCCATCCCCCGGCGCCCTTCCCCGGGGCATCCAAGGGCAGGCTCGGCGCCAGCCCCACCCCGCTCGCCACTGCCCGACCATCGTCCTCCCTCGGGGGGCCTGGGCAGGACAGGGACCCGGGTGTGGGAGGCCTCCAGATCTCAGGCCTGGCACACCGTTTACCAGGCTGCTTCCTCCTCTGACGGGGGCCCAGCACACGCCCCAGGAGACTTGGCAGCCGCCCCCAGGGCTCTATCCTCTGCAACTCGTCCCCTTGGAAGGGGCCTGGCCCAGGTGCCAGGTTCGGCTGGTCGGCCAGCCTCCTTTGGAGAAAGCAGGCAAGCCGAGCCAGGCTTGCAGTGGCCCTGGCGTGACACCTGCCACCTCAGGCAGAGGGCCTCCCGCGTGCCCTCCATGGCGGGTTTCTCCCCGGAGCCGTGGCCTGGGCACTAGGAAGGCCGGGCCTCCCCGACTCCCGGGAGGAGGGGCTAGCCCACTTGCGCCCTGGCCCCCAAACCCTCTGGTGCCATCTGCCTGTCTCGGCACTTCTGACTCCACAGAGCCTTTCCTACATCTGGGCTGCCTGCCGTGGCAAAGTGCAGGCGTGGGGTGAGGCCATGGCTTTGTCTTTCCAGGAAAAAATGAGCCCCTGGCCGAAGCAGCAGGCCCAGGCAGAGCCTTGAGCTTGAAGCCCAGTAGGTCTGTGGCCCTCAGGGCCAGAGCCATGCTTTCAAGGCAGGGAAGCGGCCTGCAAGCTGAGTGGGAGTGGGGGAGGGGAGGGAGACAGCTGAAGCCGAGTCCAGAAGGGCGGCGATGGAAGAGCTGCAGCTGGGTCAGAGCCTGGAGGGAGGGCGGGGCCTTCACTGAGGAACCCCCCGCCCCCCGAGGCCAGCCCTAGGCCCCGGCGGTCGCGCATGCGCCCTTGGCCTGTGCGGTGTGTGGGGGCTTGAACCCAAGCCCGCAGGGCTCCCGGAGCGGCCAGAGAAAGAAGGGCCCATGGAGAGGTAGGCGAGGTGGGCAGGGGGCGCCACCTTACTCTCCTCAGCTCCCTGAGGGAGAGAGACAGAGACAGAGACAGAGAGAGAGATCCCTGACCTCTGAGTCTCTGCCTCCACCGCTGGCTGGTGCCAACTCACGCGCCATCCCACTTCCAGCCATCACCCCCACGCCTGCCCCGGGGCCAGCCCCACCACAGAGAGGCCGGTTGGTTCCTGCTCACCTCTGTGCCGTCCCTTCCCGACCTGACCCCAGTGCAGGGGATAAGCTTCAGACAAGTCTTTCCATGTCCCTCTGCATGACAATAGACTTCCTCCCCTCTCCCATTCCACAGGCCCACCCACCCGGGACATCCACCTTTGTCATTAGCTCAGGAGAGGATGCAAGATGAGAATCTCTGCTATTGTGTGGGGAGACTCAGTTTCCCGGGTTTCCCCCATGGACACATGTTCTTCAGCTGGGTCTGATTTTCTCCAGACAAGCTGTCTTGGGAAGGATTTGGCCAGCCCTAAGAACCTGAAGGGAAAGGGCGGAGGGGGGTTCTCTCTCTGCCCCCGACAGCCCCGAGCTGGGTCGGTCCCTCAGACCTGGCCAGGGGCAGCCCATCCCCCGGCGCCCTTCCCCGGGGCATCCAAGGGCAGGCTCGGCGCCAGCCCCACCCCGCTCGCCACTGCCCGACCATCGTCCTCCCTCGGGGGGCCTGGGCAGGACAGGGACCCGGGTGTGGGAGGCCTCCAGATCTCAGGCCTGGCACACCGTTTACCAGGCTGCTTCCTCCTCTGACGGGGGCCCAGCACACGCCCCAGGAGACTTGGCAGCCGCCCCCAGGGCTCTATCCTCTGCAACTCGTCCCCTTGGAAGGGGCCTGGCCCAGGTGCCAGGTTCGGCTGGTCGGCCAGCCTCCTTTGGAGAAAGCAGGCAAGCCGAGCCAGGCTTGCAGTGGCCCTGGCGTGACACCTGCCACCTCAGGCAGAGGGCCTCCCGCGTGCCCTCCATGGCGGGTTTCTCCCCGGAGCCGTGGCCTGGGCACTAGGAAGGCCGGGCCTCCCCGACTCCCGGGAGGAGGGGCTAGCCCACTTGCGCCCTGGCCCCCAAACCCTCTGGTGCCATCTGCCTGTCTCGGCACTTCTGACTCCACAGAGCCTTTCCTACATCTGGGCTGCCTGCCGTGGCAAAGTGCAGGCGTGGGGTGAGGCCATGGCTTTGTCTTTCCAGGAAAAAATGAGCCCCTGGCCTAAGCAGCAGGCCCAGGCAGAGCCTTGAGCTTGAAGCCCAGTAGGTCTGTGGCCCTCAGGGCCAGAGCCATGCTTTCAAGGCAGGGAAGCGGCCTGCAAGCTGAGTGGGAGTGGGGGAGGGGGAGGGAGACAGCTGAAGCCGAGTCCAGAAGGGCGGCGATGGAAGAGCTGCAGCTGGGTCAGAGCCTGGAGGGAGGGCGGGGCCTTCACTGAGGAACCCCCCGCCCCCCGAGGCCAGCCCTAGGCCCCGGCGGTCGCGCATGCGCCCTTGGCCTGTGCGGTGTGTGGGGGCTTGAACCCAAGCCCGCAGGGCTCCCGGAGCGGCCAGAGAAAGAAGGGCCCATGGAGAGGTAGGCGAGGTGGGCAGGGGGCGCCACCTTACTCTCCTCAGCTCCCTGAGGGAGAGAGACAGAGACAGAGACAGAGAGAGAGATCCCTGACCTCTGAGTCTCTGCCTCCACCGCTGGCTGGTGCCAACTCACGCGCCATCCCACTTCCAGCCATCACCCCCACGCCTGCCCCGGGGCCAGCCCCACCACAGAGAGGCCGGTTGGTTCCTGCTCACCTCTGTGCCGTCCCTTCCCGACCTGACCCCAGTGCAGGGGATAAGCTTCAGACAAGTCTTTCCATGTCCCTCTGCATGACAATAGACTTCCTCCCCTCTCCCATTCCACAGGCCCACCCACCCGGGACATCCACCTTTGTCATTAGCTCAGGAGAGGATGCAAGATGAGAATCTCTGCTATTGTGTGGGGAGACTCAGTTTCCCGGGTTTCCCCCATGGACACATGTTCTTCAGCTGGGTCTGATTTTCTCCAGACAAGCTGTCTTGGGAAGGATTTGGCCAGCCCTAAGAACCTGAAGGGAAAGGGCGGAGGGGGGGTTCTCTCTCTGCCCCCGACAGCCCCGAGCTGGGTCGGTCCCTCAGACCTGGCCAGGGGCAGCCCATCCCCCGGCGCCCTTCCCCGGGGCATCCAAGGGCAGGCTCGGCGCCAGCCCCACCCCGCTCGCCACTGCCCGACCATCGTCCTCCCTCGGGGGGCCTGGGCAGGACAGGGACCCGGGTGTGGGAGGCCTCCAGATCTCAGGCCTGGCACACCGTTTACCAGGCTGCTTCCTCCTCTGACGGGGGCCCAGCACACGCCCCAGGAGACTTGGCAGCCGCCCCCAGGGCTCTATCCTCTGCAACTCGTCCCCTTGGAAGGGGCCTGGCCCAGGTGCCAGGTTCGGCTGGTCGGCCAGCCTCCTTTGGAGAAAGCAGGCAAGCCGAGCCAGGCTTGCAGTGGCCCTGGCGTGACACCTGCCACCTCAGGCAGAGGGCCTCCCGCGTGCCCTCCATGGCGGGTTTCTCCCCGGAGCCGTGGCCTGGGCACTAGGAAGGCCGGGCCTCCCCGACTCCCGGGAGGAGGGGCTAGCCCACTTGCGCCCTGGCCCCCAAACCCTCTGGTGCCATCTGCCTGTCTCGGCACTTCTGACTCCACAGAGCCTTTCCTACATCTGGGCTGCCTGCCGTGGCAAAGTGCAGGCGTGGGGTGAGGCCATGGCTTTGTCTTTCCAGGAAAAAATGAGCCCCTGGCCTAAGCAGCAGGCCCAGGCAGAGCCTTGAGCTTGAAGCCCAGTAGGTCTGTGGCCCTCAGGGCCAGAGCCATGCTTTCAAGGCAGGGAAGCGGCCTGCAAGCTGAGTGGGAGTGGGGGAGGGGAGGGAGACAGCTGAAGCCGAGTCCAGAAGGGCGGCGATGGAAGAGCTGCAGCTGGGTCAGAGCCTGGAGGGAGGGCGGGACCTTCACTGAGGAACCCCCCGCCCCCCGAGGCCAGCCCTAGGCCCCGGCGGGTCGCGCATGCGCCCTTGGCCTGTGCGGTGTGTGGGGGCTTGAACCCAAGCCCGCAGGGCTCCCGGAGCGGCCAGAGAAAGAAGGGCCCATGGAGAGGTAGGCGAGGTGGGCAGGGGGCGCCACCTTACTCTCCTCAGCTCCCTGAGGGAGAGAGAGAGAGACAGAGACAGAGAGAGAGATCCCTGACCTCTGAGTCTCTGCCTCCACCGCTGGCTGGTGCCAACTCACGCGCCATCCCACTTCCAGCCATGACCCCCACGCCTGCCCCGGGGCCAGCCCCACCACAGAGAGGCCGGTTGGTTCCTGCTCACCTCTGTGCCGTCCCTTCCCGACCTGACCCCAGTGCAGGGGATAAGCTTCAGACAAGTCTTTCCATGTCCCTCTGCATGACAATAGACTTCCTCCCCTCTCCCATTCCACAGGCCCACCCACCCGGGACATCCACCTTTGTCATTAGCTCAGGAGAGGATGCAAGATGAGAATCTCTGCTATTGTGTGGGGAGACTCAGTTTCCCGGGTTTCCCCCCATGGACACATGTTCTTCAGCTGGGTCTGAATTTCTCCAGACAAGCTGTCTTGGGAAGGATTTGGCCAGCCCTAAGAACCTGAAGGGAAAGGGCGGAGGGGGGTTATCTCTCTGCCCCCGACAGCCCCGAGCTGGGTCGGTCCCTCAGACCTGGCCAGGGGCACCCATCCCCCGGTCGCCCTTCCCCGGGGCATCCAAGGGCAGGCTCGGCGCCAGCCCCACCCCGCTCGCCACTGCCCGACCATCGTCCTCCCTCGGGGGGCCTGGCAGGACAGGGACCCGGCTGTGGGAGGCCTCCAGATCTCAGGCCTGGCACACCGTTTACCAGGCTGCTTCCTCCTCTGACGGGGGGCCCAGCACACGCCCCAGGAGACTTGGCAGCCGCCCCCAGGGCTCTATCCTCTGCAACTCGTCCCCTTGGAAGGGGCCTGGCCCAGGTGCCAGGTTCGGCTGGTCGGCCAGCCTCCTTTGGAGAAAGCAGGCAAGCCGAGCCAGGCTTGCAGTGGCCCTGGCGTGACACCTGCCACCTCAGGCAGAGGGCCTCCCGCGTGCCCTCCATGGCGGGTTTCTCCCCGGAGCCGTGGCCTGGGCACTAGGAAGGCCGGGCCTCCCCGACTCCCGGGAGGAGGGGCTAGCCCACGTTGCGCCCTGGCCCCCAAACCCTCTGGTGCCATCTGCCTGTCTCGGCACTTCTGACTCCACAGAGCCTTTCCTACATCTGGGCTGCCTGCCGTGGCAAAGTGCAGGCGTGGGGTGAGGCCATGGTTTTGTCTTTCCAGGAAAAAATGAGCCCCTGGCCGAAGCAGCAGGCCCAGGCAGAGCCTTGAGCTTGAAGCCCAGTAGGTCTGTGGCCCTCAGGGCCAGAGCCATGCTTTCAAGGCAGGGAAGCGGCCTGCAAGCTGAGTGGGAGTGGGGGAGGGGAGGGAGACAGCTGAAGCCGAGTCCAGAAGGGCGGCAATGGAAGAGCTGCAGCTGGGTCAGAGCCTGGAGGGAGGGCGGGGCCTTCACTGAGGACCCCCCCCCCCCGAGGCCAGCCCTAGGCCCCGGCGGTCATGCATGCGCCCTTGGCCTGTGCGGTGTGTGGGGGGTTGAACCCAAGCCCGCAGGGCTCCCGGAGCGGCCAGAGAACGAAGGGCCCATTGGAGAGGTAGGCGAGGTGGGCAGGGGGCGCCTCCTTACTCTCCTCAGCTCCCTGAGGGAGAGAGAGAGAGACAGAGACAGAGAGAGAGATCCCTGACCTCTGAGTCTCTGCCTCCACCGCTGGCTGGTGCCAACTCACGCGCCATCCCACTTCCAGCCATCACCCCCACGCCTGCCTCAGGGCCAGCCCCACCACAGAGAGGCCGGTTGGTTCCTGCTCACCTCTGTGCCGTCCCTTCCGGACCTGACCCCAGTGCAGGGGATAAGCTTCAGACAAGTCTTTCCATGTCCCTCTGCATGACAATAGACTTCCTCCCCTTTCCCATTCCACAGGCCCACCCGGGACATCCACCTTTGTCATTAGCTCAGGAGAGGATGCAAGATGAGAATCTCTGCTATTGTGTGGGGAGACTCAGTTTCCCGGGTTTCCCCCATGGACACATGTTCTTCAGCTGGGTCTGATTTTCTCCAGACAAGCTGTCTTGGGAAGGATTTGGCCAGCCCTACGAACCTGAAGGGAAAGGGCGGAGGGGGGGTTCTCTCTCTGCCCCCGACAGCCCCGAGCTGGGTCGGTCCCTCAGACCTGGCCAGGGGCAGCCCATCCCCCGGCGCCCTTCCCCGGGGCATCCAAGGGCAGGCTCGGCGCCAGCCCCACCCCGCTCGCCACTGCCCGACCATCGTCCTCCCTCGTGGGGCCTGGGAAGGACAGGGACCCGGGTGTGGGAGGCCTCCAGATCTCAGGCCTGGCACACCGTTTACCAGGCTGTTTCCTCCTCTGACGGGGGCCCAGCACACGCCCCAGGAGACTTGGCAGCCGCCCCCAGGGCTCTAGCCTCTGGAACTCGTCCCCTTGGAAGGGGCCTGGCCCAGGTGCCAGGTTCGGCTGGTCGGCCAGCCTCCTTTGGAGAAAGCAGGCAAGCCGAGCCAGGCTTGCAGTGGCCCTGGCGTGACACCTGCCACCTCAGGCAGAGGGCCTCCCGTGTGCCCTCCATGGCGGGGTTTCTCCCCGGAGCCGTGGCCTGGGCACTAGGAAGGCCGGGCCTCCCCGACTCCCGGGAGGAGGGGCTAGCCCAGTTGCGCCCTGGCCCCCAAACCCTCTGGTGCCATCTGCCTGTCTCGGCACTTCTGACTCCACAGAGCCTTTCCTACATCTGGGCTGCCTGCCGTGGCAAAGTGCAGGCGTGGGGTGAGGCCATGGTTTTGTCTTTCCAGGAAAAAATGAGCCCCTGGCCGAAGCAGCAGGCCCAGGCAGAGCCTTGAGCTTGAAGCCCAGTAGGTCTGTGGCCCTCAGGGCCAGAGCCATGCTTTCAAGGCAGGGAAGCGGCCTGCAAGCTGAGTGGGAGTGGGGGAGGGGAGGGAGACAGCTGAAGCCGAGTCCAGAAGGGCGGCGATGGAAGAGCTGCAGCTGGGTCAGAGCCTGGAGGGAGGGCAGGGCCTTCACTGAGGACCCCCCGAGGCCAGCCCTAGGCCCTGGCGGGTCGCGCAGGCGCCCTTGGCCTGTGCGGTGTGTGGGGGGTTGAACCCAAGCCCGCAGGGCTCCCGGAGCGGCCAGAGAAAGAAGGGCCCATGGAGAGGTAGGCGAGGTGGGCAGGGGGCGCCACCTTACTCTCCTCAGCTCCCTGAGGGAGAGAGAGAGAGACAGAGACAGAGAGAGAGATCCCTGACCTCTGAGTCTCTGCCTCCACCGCTGGCTGGTGCCAACTCACGCGCCATCCCACTTCCAGCCATCACCCCCACGCCTGCCCCGGGGCCAGCCCCATCACAGACAGGCCGGTTGGTTCCTGCTCACCTCTGTGCCGTCCCTTCCCGACCTGACCCCAGTGCAGGGGATAAGCTTCAGACAAGTCTTTCCAAGTCCCTCTGCATGACAATAGACTTCCTCCCATCTCCCATTCCACAGGCCCACCCGGGACAGCCACCTTTGTCATTAGCTCAGGAGAGGATGCAAGATGAGAATCTCTGCTATTGTGTGGGGAGACTCAGTTTCCCGGGTTTCCCCCATGGACACATGTTCTTCAGCTGGGTCTGATTTTCTCCAGACAAGCTGTCTTGGGAAGGATTTGGCCAGCCCTAAGAACCTGAAGGGAAAGGGCGGAGGGGGGTTCTCTCTCTGCCCCCGACAGCCCCGAGCTGGGTCGGTCCCTCAGACCTGGCCAGGGGCATCCCATCCCCCGGCGCCCTTCCCGGGGGCATCCAAGGGCAGGCTCGGCGCCAGCCCCACCCCGCTCGCCACTGCCCGACCATCGTCCTCCCTCGGGGGGCCTGGGCAGGACAGGGACCCGGCTGTGGGAGGCCTCCAGATCTCAGGCCTGGCACACCGTTTACCAGGCTGCTTCCTCCTCTGACGGGGGCCCAGCACACGCCCCAGGAGACTTGGCAGCCGCCCCCAGGGCTCTATCCTCTG
This sequence comes from Diceros bicornis minor, assembly GCF_020826845.1. Lineage (NCBI taxonomy): Eukaryota > Metazoa > Chordata > Mammalia > Perissodactyla > Rhinocerotidae > Diceros > Diceros bicornis. The sequence continues at coordinate 9,715 of NW_026691736.1, forward strand.
GAACTCGTCCCCTTGGAAGGGGCCTGGCCCAGGTGCCAGGTTCGGCTGGTCGGCCAGCCTCCTTTGGAGAAAGCAGGCAAGCCGAGCCAGGCTTGCAGTGGCCCTGGCGTGACACCTGCCACCTCAGGCAGAGGGCCTCCCGCGTGCCCTCCATGGCGGGTTTCTCTCCGGAGCCGTGGCCTGGGCACTAGGAAGGCCGGGACTCCCCGACTCCCGGGAGGAGGGGCTAGCCCAGTTGCGCCCTGGCCCCCAAACCCTCTGGTGCCATCTGCCTGTCTCGGCACTTCTGACTCCACAGAGCCTTTCCTACATCTGGGCTGCCTGCCGTGGCAAAGTGCAGGCGTGGGGTGAGGCCATGGTTTTGTCTTTCCAGGAAAAAATGAGCCCCTGGCCGAAGCAGCAGGCCCAGGCAGAGCCTTGAGCTTGAAGCCCAGTAGGTCTGTGGCCCTCAGGGCCAGAGCCATGCTTTCAAGGCAGGGAAGCGGCCTGCAAGCTGAGTGGGAGTGGGGGAGGGGAGGGAGACAGCTGAAGCCGAGTCCAGAAGGGCGGCGATGGAAGAGCTGCAGCTGGGTCAGAGCCTGGAGGGAGGGCGGGGCCTTCACTGAGGACCCCCCCCCCCCCCGAGACCAGCCCTAGGCCCTGGCGGTCACGCATGCGCCCTTGGCCTGTGCGGTGTGTGGGGGGTTGAACCCAAGCCCGCAGGGCTCCCGGAGCGGCCAGAGAAAGAAGGGCCCATGGAGAGGTAGGCGAGGTGGGCAGGGGGCGCCAGCTTACTCTCCTCAGCTCCCTGAGGGAGAGAGAGAGAGACAGAGACAGAGAGAGAGATCCCTGACCTCTGAGTCTCTGCCTCCACCGCTGGCTGGTGCCAACTCACGCGCCATCCCACTTCCAGCCATCACCCCCACGCCTGCCTCGGGGCCCGCCTCACCACAGAGAGGCCGGTTGGTTCCTGCTCACCTCTGTGCCGTCCCTTCCCGACCTGACCCCAGTGCAGGGGATAAGCTTCAGACAAGTCTTTCCATGTCCCTCTGCATGACAATAGACTTCCTCCCCTCTCCCATTCCACAGGCCCACCCGGGACAGCCACCTTTGTCATTAGCTCAGGAGAGGATGCAAGATGAGAATCTCTGCTATTGTGTGGGGAGACTCAGTTTCCCGGGTTTCCCCCATGGACACATGTTCTTCAGCTGGGTCTGATTTTCTCCAGACAAGCTGTCTTGGGAAGGATTTGGCCAGCCCTAAGAACCTGAAGGGAAAGGGCGGAGGGGGGTTCTCTCTCTGCCCCCAACAGCCCCGAGCTGGGTCGGTCCCTCAGACCTGGCCAGGGGCAGCCCATCCCCCGGCGCCCTTCCCCGGGGCATCCAAGGGCAGGCTCGGCGCCAGCCCCACCCCGCTCGCCACTGCCCGACCATCGTCCTCCCTCGGGGGGCCTGGGCAGGACAGGGACCCGGCTGTGGGAGGCCTCCAGATCTCAGGCCTGGCACACCGTTTACCAGGCTGCTTCCTCCTCTGACGGGGGCCCAGCACACGCCCCAGGAGACTTGGCAGCCGCCCCCAGGGCTCTATCCTCTGGAACTCGTCCCCTTGGAAGGGGCCTGGCCCAGGTGCCAGGTTCGGCTGGTCGGCCAGCCTCCTTTGGAGAAAGCAGGCAAGCCGAGCCAGGCTTGCAGTGGCCCTGGCGTGACACCTGCCACCTCAGGCAGAGGGCCTCCCGCGTGCCCTCCATGGCGGGTTTCTCCCCGGAGCCGTGGCCTGGGCACTAGGAAGGCCGGGCCTCCCCGACTCCCGGGAGGAGGGGCTAGCCCAGTTGCGCCCTGGCCCCCAAACCCTCTGGTGCCATCTGCCTGTCTCGGCACTTCTGACTCCACAGAGCCTTTCCTACATCTGGGCTGCCTGCCGTGGCAAAGTGCAGGCGTGGGGTGAGGCCATGGTTTTGTCTTTCCAGGAAAAAATGAGCCCCTGGCCGAAGCAGCAGGCCCAGGCAGAGCCTTGAGCTTGAAGCCCAGTAGGTCTGTGGCCCTCAGGGCCAGAGCCATGCTTTCAAGGCAGGGAAGCGGCCTGCAATCTGAGTGGGTGTGGGGAAGGGGAGGGAGACAGCTGAAGCCGAGTCCAGAAGGGCGGCGATGGAAGAGCTGCAGCTGGGTCAGAGCCTGGAGGGAGGGCGGGGCCTTCACTGAGGACCCCCCCCCCCCGGAGGCCAGCCCTAGGCCCTGGCGGTCACCCATGCGCCCTTGGCCTGTGTGGTGTGTGGGGGGTTGAACCCAAGCCCGCAGGGCTCCCGGAGCGGCCAGAGAAAGAAGGGCCCATGGAGAGGTAGGCGAGGTGGGCAGGGGGCGCCAGCTTACTCTCCTCAGCTCCCTGAGGGAGAGAGAGAGAGACAGAGACAGAGAGAGAGATCCCTGACCTCTGAGTCTCTGCCTCCACCGCTGGCTGGTGCCAACTCACGCGCCATCCCACTTCCAGCCATCACCCCCACGCCTGGCCCGGGGCCCAGCCCCACCACAGAGAGGCCGGTTGGTTCCTGCTCACCTCTGTGCCGTCCCTTCCCGACCTGACCCCAGTGCAGGGGATAAGCTTCAGACAAGTCTTTCCACGTCCCTCTGCATGACAATAGACTTCCTCCCCTCTCCCATTCCACAGGCCCACCCGGGACATCCACCTTTGTCATTAGCTCAGGAGAGGATGCAAGATGAGAATCTCTGCTATTGTGTGGGGAGACTCAGTTTCCGGGGTTTCCCCCATGGACACATATTCTTCAGCTGGGTCTGATTTTCTCCAGACAAGCTGTCTTGGGAAGGATTTGGCCAGCCCTAAGAACCTGAAGGGAAAGGGCGGAGGGGGGTTCTCTCTCTGCCCCCGACAGCCCCGAGCTGGGTCGGTCCCTCAGACCTGGCCAGGGGCAGCCCATCCCCCGGCGCCCTTCCCCGGGGCATCCAAGGGCAGGCTCGGCGCCAGCCCCACCCCGCTCGCCACTGCCCGACCATCGTCCTCCCTCGGGGGGCCTGGGCAGGACAGGGACCCGGCTGTGGGAGGCCTCCAGATCTCAGGCCTGGCACACCGTTTAACAGGCTGCTTCCTCCTCTGACGGGGGCCCAGCACACGCCCCAGGAGACTTGGCAGCCGCCCCCAGGGCTCTATCCTCTGGAACTCGTCCCCTTGGAAGGGGCCTGGCCCAGGAGCCAGGTTCGGCTGGTCGGCCAGCCTCCTTTGGAGAAAGCAGGCAAGCCGAGCCAGGCTTTCAGTGGCCCTGGCGTGACACCTGCCACCTGAGGCAGAGGGCCTCCCGCGTGCCCTCCATGGCGGGTTTCTCCCCGGAGCCGTGGCCTGGGCACTAGGAAGGCCGGGCCTCCCCGACTCCCGTGAGGAGGGGCTAGCCCACTTGCGCCCTGTCCCCCAAACCCTCTGGTGCCATCTGACTGTCTCGGCACTTCTGACTCCACAGAGCCTTTCCTACATCTGGGCTGCCTGCCGTGGCAAAGTGCAGGCGTGGGGTGAGGCCATGGCTTTGTCTTTCCAGGAAAAAAGGAGCCCCTGGCCGAAGCAGCAGGCCCAGACAGAGCCTTGAGCTTGAAGCCCAGTAGGTCTGTGGCCCTCAGGGCCAGAGCAATGCTTTCAAGGCAGGGAAGCGGCCTGCAAGCTGAGTGGGAGTGGGGGAGGGGAGGGAGACAGATGAAGCCGAGTCCAGAAGGGCGGCGATGGAAGAGCTGCAGCTGGGTCAGAGCCTGGAGGGAGGGCGGGGCCTTCACTGAGGACCCCCCGAGGCCAGCCCTAGGCCCTGGCGGTCGCGCATGCGCCCTTGGCCTGTGCGGTGTGTGGGGGGTTGAACCCAAGCCCGCAGGGCTCCCGGAGCTCCCAGAGAAAGAAGGGCCCATGGAGAGGTATGCGAGGTGGGCAGGGGGCGCCACCTTACTCTCCTCAGCTCCCTGAGGGAGAGAGAGAGAGACAGAGACAGAGAGAGAGATCCCTGACCTCTGAGTCTCTGCCTCCACCGCTGGCTGGTGCCAACTCACGCGCCATCCCACTTCCAGCCATCACCCCCCACGCCTGGCCCGGGGGCCAGCCCCACCACAGAGAGGCCGGTTGGTTCCTGCTCACCTCTGTGCCGTCCCTTCCCCGACCTGACCCCAGTGCAGGGGATAAGCTTCAGACAAGTCTTTCCACGTCCCTCTGCATGACAATAGACTTCCTCCCCTCTCCCATTCCACAGGCCCCACCCGGGACATCCACCTTTGTCATTAGCTCAGGAGAGGATGCAAGATGAGAATCTCTGCTATTGTGTGGGGAGACTCAGTTTCCGGGGTTTCCCCCATGGACACATATTCTTCAGCTGGGTCTGATTTTCTCCAGACAAGCTGTCTTGGGAAGGATTTGGCCAGCCCTAAGAACCTGAAGGGAAAGGGCGGAGGGGGGTTCTCTCTCTGCCCCCGACAGCCCCGAGCTGGGTCGGTCCCTCAGACCTGGCCAGGGGCAGCCCATCCCCCGGCGCCCTTCCCCGGGGCATCCAAGGGCAGGCTCGGCGCCAGCCCCACCCCGCTCGCCACTGCCCGACCATCGTCCTCCCTCGGGGGGCCTGGGCAGGACAGGGACCCGGCTGTGGGAGGCCTCCAGATCTCAGGCCTGGCACACCGTTTAACAGGCTGCTTCCTCCTCTGACGGTGGCCCAGCACACGCCCCAGGAGACTTGGCAGCCGCCCCCAGGGCTCTATCCTCTGGAACTCGTCCCCTTGGAAGGGGCCTGGCCCAGGAGCCAGGTTCGGCTGGTCGGCCAGGCTCCTTTGGAGAAAGCAGGCAAGCCGAGCCAGGCTTGCAGTGGCCCTGGCGTGACACCTGCCACCTGAGGCAGAGGGCCTCCCGCGTGCCCTCCATGGCGGGTTTCTCCCCGGAGCCGTGGCCTGGGCACTAGGAAGGCCGGGCCTCCCCGACTCCCGGGAGGAGGGGCTAGCCCACTTGCGCCCTGGCCCCCAAACCCTCTGGTGCCATCTGACTGTCTCGGCACTTCTGACTCCACAGAGCCTTTCCTACATCTGGGCTGCCTGCCGTGGCAAAGTGCAGGCGTGGGGTGAGGCCATGGCTTTGTCTTTCCAGGAAAAAAGGAGCCCCTGGCCGAAGCAGCAGGCCCAGGCAGAGCCTTGAGCTTGAAGCCCAGTAGGTCTGTGGCCCTCAGGGCCAGAGCAATGCTTTCAAGGCAGGGAAGCGGCCTGCAAGCTGAGTGGGAGTGGGGGAGGGGAGGGAGACAGATGAAGCCGAGTCCAGAAGGGCGGCGATGGAAGAGCTGCAGCTGGGTCAGAGCCTGGAGGGAGGGCGGGGGCCTTCACTGAGGACCCCCCGAGGCCAGTAATAGGCCCCGGCGGTCGCGCATGCGCCCTTGGCCTGTGCGGTGTGTGGGGGGTTGAACCCAAGCCCGCAGGGCTCCCGGAGCGGCCAGAGAAAGAAGGGCCCATGGAGAGGTAGGCGAGGTGGGCAGGGGGCGCCACCTTACTCTCCTCAGCTCCCTGAGGGAGAGAGAGAGAGACAGAGACAGAGAGAGAGATCCCTGACCTCTGAGTCTCTGCCTCCACCGCTGGCTGGTGCCAACTCACGCGCCATCCCACTTCCAGCCATCACCCCCACGCCTGCCCCGGGGCCAGCCCCACCACAGAGAGGCCGGTTGGTTCCTGCTCACCTCTGTGCTGTCCCTTCCTGACCTGACCCCAGTGCAGGGGATAAGCTTCAGACAAGTCTTTCCCTGTCCCTCTGCATGACAATAGACTTCCTCCCCTCTCCCATTCCACAGGCCCACCCGGGACATCCACCTTTGTCATTAGCTCAGGAGAGGATGCAAGATGAGAATCTCTGCTATTGTGTGGGGAGACTCAGTTTCCCGGGTTTCCCCCATGGACACATGTTCTTCAGCTGTGTCTGATTTTCTCCAGACAAGCTGTCTTGGGAAGGATTTGGCCAGCCCTAAGAACCTGAAGGGAAAGGGCGGAGGGGGGTTCTCTCTCTGTCCCCGACAGCCCCGAGCTGGGTCGTTCCCTCAGACCTGGCCAGGGGCAGCCCATCCCCCGGCGCCCTTCCCCGGGGCATCCAAGGGCAGGCTCGGCGCCAGCCCCACCCCGCTCGCCACTGCCCGACCATCGTCCTCCCTCGGGGGGCCTGGGCAGGACAGGGACCCGGCTGTGGGAGGCCTTCAGATCTCAGGCCTGGCACACCGTTTACCAGGCTGCTTCCTCCTCTGACGGGGGCCCAGCACACGCCCCAGGAGACTTGGCAGCCGCCCCCAGGGCTCTATCCTCTGGAACTCGTCCCCTTGGAAGGGGCCTGGCCCAGGTGCCAGGTTCGGCTGGTCGGCCAGCCTCCTTTGGAGAATGCAGGCAAGCCGAGCCAGGCTTGCAGTGGCCCTGGCGTGACACCTGCCACCTGAGGCAGAGGGCCTCCCGCGTGCCCTCCATGGCGGGTTTCTCCCCGGAGCCGTGGCCTGGGCACTAGGAAGGCCGGGCCTCCCTGACTCCCGGGAGGAGGGGCTAGCCCAGTTGCGCCCTGGCCCCCAAACCCTCTGGTGCCATCTGCCTGTCTCGGCACTTCTGACTCCACAGAGCCTTTCCTACATCTGGGCTGCCTGCCGTGGCAAAGTGCAGGCGTGGGGTCAGGCCATGGCTTTGTCTTTCCAGGAAAAAATGAGCCCCTGGCCGAAGCAGCAGGCCCAGGCAGAGCCTTGAGCTTGAAGCCCAGTAGGTCTGTGGCCCTCAGGGCCAGGGCAATGTTTTCAAGGCAGGGAAGCGGCCTGCAAGCTGAGTGGGAGTGGGGGAGGGGAGGGAGACAGCTGAAGCCAATTCCAGAAGGGCGGCGATGGAAGAGCTGCAGCTGGGTCAGAGACTGGAGGGAGGGCGGGGCCTTCACTGAGGACCCCCCGAGGCCAGTAATAGGCCCCGGTGGTCGCGTATGCGCCCTTGGCCTGTGCAGTGTGTGGGGGGTTGAACCCAAGCCCGCAGGGCTCCCGGAGCGGCCAGAGAAAGAAGGGCCCATGGAGAGGTAGGCGAGGTGGGCAGGGGGCGCCACCTTACTCTCCTCAGCTCCCTGAGGGAGAGAGACAGAGACAGAGACAGAGAGAGAGATCCCTGACCTCTGAGTCTCTGCCTCCACCGCTGGCTGGTGCCAACTCACGCGCCATCCCACTTCCAGCCATCACCCCCACGCCTGCAGCGGGGCCAGCCCCACCACAGACAGGCCGGTTGGTTCCTGCTCACCTCTGTGCAGTCCCTTCCCGACCTGACCCCAGTGCAGGGGATAAGCTTCAGACAAGTCTTTCCATGTCCCTCTGCATGACAATAGACTTCCTCCCCTCTCCCATTCCACAGGCCCACCCACCCGGGACATCCACCTTTGTCATTAGCTCAGGAGAGGATGCAAGATGAGAGTCTCTGCTATTGTGTGGGGAGACTCAGTTTCCCGGGTTTCCCCCATGGACACATGTTCTTCAGCTGGGTCTGATTTTCTCCAGACAAGCTGTCTTGGGAAGGATTTGGCCAGCCCTAAGAACCTGAAGGGAAAGGGCGGAGGGGGGTTCTCTCTCTGCCCCCGACAGCCTCGAGCTGGGTCGGTCCCTCAGACCTGGCCAGGGGCAGCCCATCCCCCGGCGCCCTTCCCCGGGGCATCCAAGGGCAGGCTCGGCGCCAGCCCCACCCCGCTCGCCACTGCCCGACCATCGTCCTCCCTCGGGGGGCCTGGGCAGGACAGGGACCCGGGTGTGGGAGGCCTCCAGATCTCAGGCCTGGCACACCGTTTACCAGGCTGCTTCCTCCTCTGACGGGGGCCCAGCACACGCCCCAGGAGACTTGGCAGCCGCCCCCAGGGCTCTAGCCTCTGGAACTCGTCCCCTTGGAAGGGGCCTGGCCCAGGTGCCAGGTTCGGCTGGTCGGCCAGCCTCCTTTGGAGAAAGCAGGCAAGCCGAGCCAGGCTTGCAGTGGCCCTGGCGTGACACCTGCCACCTCAGGCAGAGGGCCTCCCGCGTGCCCTCCATGGCGGGTTTCTCCCCGGAGCCGTGGCCTGGGCACTAGGAAGGCCGGGCCTCCCCGACTCCCTGGAGGAGGGGCTAGCCCAGTTGCGCCCTGGCCCCCAAACCCTCTGGTGCCATCTGCCTGTCTCGGCACTTCTGACTCCACAGAGCCTTTCCTACATCTGGGCTGCCTGCCGTGGCAAAGTGCAGGCGTGGGGTGAGGCCATGGCTTTGTCTTTCCAGGAAAAATGAGCCCCTGGCCGAAGCAGCAGGCCCAGGCAGAGCCTTGAGCTTGAAGCACAGTAGGTCTGTGGCCCTCAGGGCCAGAGCAATGCTTTCATGGCAGGGAAGCGGCCTGCAAGCTGAGTGGGAGTGGGGGAGGGGAGGGAGACAGCTGAAGCCGAGTCCAGAAGGGCGGCGATGGAAGAGCTGCAGCTGGGTCAGAGCCTGGAGGGAGGGTGGGGCCTTCACTGAGGACCCACCGAGGCCAGCAATAGGCCCCGGTGGTCGCGCATGCACCCTTGGCCTGTGCGGTGTGTGGGTGGTTGAACCCAAGCCCGCAGGGCTCCCGGAGCGGCCAGAGAAAGAAGGGCCCATGGAGAGGTAGGCGAGGTGTGCAGGGGGCGCCACCTTGCTCTCCTCAGCTCCCTGAGGGAGAGAGACAGTGACAGAGACAGAGAGAGAGATCCCTGACCTCTGAGTCTCTGCCTCCACCGCTGGCTGGTGCCAACTCACGCGCCATCCCACTTCCAGCCATCACCCCCACGCCTGCCCCGGGGCCAGCCCCACCACAGAGAGGCCGGTTGGTTCCTGCTCACCTCTGTGCTGTCCCTTCCTGACCTGAACCCAGTGCAGGGGATAAGCTTCAGACAAGTCTTTCCCTGTCCCTCTGCATGACAATAGACTTCCTCCCCTCTCCCATTCCACAGGCCCACCCGGGACATCCACCTTTGTCATTAGCTCAGGAGAGGATGCAAGATGAGAATCTCTGCTATTGTGTGGGGAGACTCAGTTTCCCGGGTTTCCCCCATGGACACATGTTCTTCAGCTGGGTCTGATTTTCTCCAGACAAGCTGTCTTGGGAAGGATTTGGCCAGCCCTAAGAACCTGAAGGGAAAGGGCGGAGGGGGGTTCTCTCTCTGTCCCCGACAGCCCCGAGCTGGGTCGGTCCCTCAGACCTGGCCAGGGGCAGCCCATCCCCCGGCGCCCTTCCCCGGGGCATCCAAGGGCAGGCTCGGCGCCAGCCCCACCCCGCTCGCCACTGCCCGACCATCGTCCTCCCTCGGGGGGCCTGGGCAGGACAGGGACCCGGCTGTGGGAGGCCTTCAGATCTCAGGCCTGGCACACCGTTTACCAGGCTGCTTCCTCCTCTGACGGGGGCCCAGCACACGCCCCAGGAGACTTGGCAGCCGCCCCCAGGGCTCTATCCTCTGGAACTCGTCCCCTTGGAAGGGGCCTGGCCCAGGTGCCAGGTTCGGCTGGTCGGCCAGCCTCCTTTGGAGAATGCAGGCAAGCCGAGCCAGGCTTGCAGTGGCCCTGGCGTGACACCTGCCACCTCAGGCAGAGGGCCTCCCGCGTGCCCACCATGGCGGGTTTCTCCCAGGAGTCGTGGCCTGGGCACTAGGAAGGCCGGGCCTCCCCGACTCCTGGGAGGAGGGGCTCGCCCAGTTGCGCCCTGGCCCCCAAACCCTCTGGTGCCATCTGACTGTCTCGGCACTTCTGACTCCACAGAGCCTTTCCTACATCTGGGCTGCCTGCCGTGGCAAAGTGCAGGCGTGGGGTGAGGCCATGGCTTTGTCTTTCCAGGAAAAAAGGAGCCCCTGGCCGAAGCAGCAGGCCCAGGCAGAGCCTTGAGCTTGAAGCCCAGTAGGTCTGTGGCCCTCAGGGCCAGAGCAATGCTTTCAAGGCAGGGAAGCGGCCTGCAAGCTGAGTGGGAGTGGGGGAGGGGAGGGAGACAGATGAAGCCGAGTCCAGAAGGGCGGCGATGGAAGAGCTGCAGCTGGGTCAGAGCCTGGAGGGAGGGCGGGGCCTTCACTGAGGACCCCCCGAGGCCAGCCCTAGGCCCTGGCGGTCGCGCATGCGCCCTTGGCCTGTGCGGTGTGTGGGGGGTTGAACCCAAGCCCGCAGGGCTCCCGGAGCGGCCAGAGAAAGAAGGGCCCATGGAGAGGTAGGCGAGGTGGGCAGGGGGCGCCACCTTACTCTCCTCAGCTCCCTGAGGGAGAAAGAGAGAGACAGAGACAGAGAGAGAGATCCCTGACCTCTGAGTCTCTGCCTCCACCGCTGGCTGGTGCCAACTCACGCGCCATCCCACTTCCAGCCATCACCCCCCACGCCTGCAGCGGGGCCAGCCCCACCACAGACAGGCCGGTTGGTTCCTGCTCACCTCTGTGCAGTCCCTTCCCGACCTGACCCCAGTGCAGGGGATAAGCTTCAGACAAGTCTTTCCATGTCCCTCTGCATGACAATAGACTTCCTCCCCTCTCCCATTCCACAGGCCCACCCACCCGGGACATCCACCTTTGTCATTAGCTCAGGAGAGGATGCAAGATGAGAGTCTCTGCTATTGTGTGGGGAGACTCAGTTTCCCGGGTTTCCCCCATGGACACATGTTCTTCAGCTGGGTCTGATTTTCTCCAGACAAGCTGTCTTGGGAAGGATTTGGCCAGCCCTAAGAACCTGAAGGGAAAGGGCGGAGGGGGGTTCTCTCTCTGCCCCCGACAGCCTCGAGCTGGGTCGGTCCCTCAGACCTGGCCAGGGGCAGCCCATCCCCCGGCGCCCTTCCCCGGGGCATCCAAGGGCAGGCTCGGCGCCAGCCCCACCCCGCTCGCCACTGCCCGACCATCGTCCTCCCTCGGGGGGCCTGGGCAGGACAGGGACCCGGGTGTGGGAGGCCTCCAGATCTCAGGCCTGGCACACCGTTTACCAGGCTGCTTCCTCCTCTGACGGGGGCCCAGCACACGCCCCAGGAGACTTGGCAGCCGCCCCCAGTGCTCTAGCCTCTGGAACTCGTCCCCTTGGAAGGGGCCTGGCCCAGGTGCCAGGTTCGGCTGGTCGGCCAGCCTCCTTTGGAGAAAGCAGGCAAGCCGAGCCAGGCTTGCAGTGGCCCTGGCGTGACACCTGCCACCTCAGGCAGAGGGCCTCCCGCGTGCCCTCCATGGCGGGTTTCTCCCCGGAGCCGTGGCCTGGGCACTAGGAAGGCCGGGCCTCCCCGACTCCCGGGAGGAGGGGCTAGCCCAGTTGCGCCCTGGCCCCCAAACCCTCTGGTGCCATCTGCCTGTCTCGGCACTTCTGACTCCACAGAGCCTTTCCTACATCTGGGCTGCCTGCCGTGGCAAAGTGCAGGCGTGGGGTGAGGCCATGGCTTTGTCTTTCCAGGAAAAAATGAGCCCCTGGCCGAAGCAGCAGGCCCAGGCAGAGCCTTGAGCTTGAAGCACAGTAGGTCTGTGGCCCTCAGGGCCAGAGCAATGCTTTCATGGCAGGGAAGCAGCCTGCAAGCTGAGTGGGAGTGGGGGAGGGGAGGGAGACAGCTGAAGCCGAGTCCAGAAGGGCGGCGATGGAAGAGCTGCAGCTGGGTCAGAGCCTGGAGGGAGGGCGGGGCCTTCACTGAGGACCCCCCCCACCCCGAGGTCAGCCCTAAGCCCAGGCGGTCACGCATGCGCCCTTCGCCTGTGCGGTGTGTGGGGGGTTGAACCCAAGCCCGCAGGGCTCCCGGAGCGGCCAGAGAAAGAAGGGCCCATGGAGAGGTAGGCGAGGTGGGCAGGGGGCGCCACCTTGCTCTCCTCAGCTCCCTGAGGGAGAGAGACAGTGACAGAGACAGAGAGAGAGATCCCTGACCTCTGAGTCTCTGCCTCCACCGCTGGCTGGTGCCAACTCACGCGCCATCCCACTTCCAGCCATCACCCCCACGCCTGCCCTGGGGCCAGCCCCACCACAGAGAGGCCGGTTGGTTCCTGCTCACCTCTGTGCCGTCCCTTCCCGACCTGACCCCAGTGCAGGGGATAAGCTTCAGACAAGTCTTTCCATGTCCCTCTGCATGACAATAGACTTCCTCCCCTCTCCCATTCCACAGGCCCACCCGGGACATCCACCTTTGTCATTAGCTCAGGAGAGGATGCAAGATGAGAATCTCTGCTATTGTGTGGGGAGACTCAGTTTCCCGGGTTTCCCCCATGGACACATGTTCTTCAGCTGGGTCTGATTTTCTCCAGACAAGCTGTCTTGGGAAGAATTTGGCCAGCCCTAAGAACCTGAAGGGAAAGGGCGGAGGGGGGTTCTCTCTCTGCCCCCGACAGCCCCGAGCTGGGTCGGTCCCTCAGACCTGGCCAGGGGCAGCCCATCCCCCGGCGCCCTTCCCCGGGGCATCCAAGGGCAGGCTCGGCGCCAGCCCCACCCCGCTCGCCACTGCCCGACCATCGTCCTCCCTCGGGGGGCCTGGGCAGGACAGGGACCCGGCTGTGGGAGGCCTCCAGATCTCAGGCCTGGCACACCGTTTACCAGGCTGCTTCCTCCTCTGACGGGGGCCCAGCACACGCCCCAGGAGACTTGGCAGCCGCCCCCAGGGCTCGATCCTCTGGAACTCGTCCCCTTGGAAGGGGCCTGGCCCAGGTGCCAGGTTCGGCTGGTCGGCCAGCCTCCTTTGGAGAAAGCAGGCAAGCCGAGCCAGGCTTGCAGTGGCCCTGGCGTGACACCTGCCACCTCAGGCAGAGGGCCTCCCGCGTGCCCTCCATGGCGGGTTTCTCCCCGGAGCCGTGGCCTGGGCACTAGGAAGGCCGGGCCTCCCCGACTCCCGGGAGGAGGGGCTAGCCCAGTTGCGCCCTGGCCCCCAAACCCTCTGGTGCCATCTGCCTGTCTTGGCACTTCTGACTCCACAGAGCCTTTCCTACATCTGGGCTGCCTGCCGTGGCAAAGTGCAGGCGTGGGGTGAGGCCATGGCTTTGTCTTTCCAGGAAAAAATGAGCCCCTGGCCGAAGCAGCAGGCCCAGGCAGAGGCTTGAGCTTGAAGCCCAGTAGGTCTGTGGCCCTCAGGGCCAGAGCCATGCTTTCAAGGCAGGGAAGCGGCCTGCAAGCTGAGTGGGAGTGGGGGAGGGGAGGGAGACAGCTGAAGCCGAGTCCAGAAGGGCGGCGATGGAAGAGCTGCAGCTGGGTCAGAGCCTGGAGGGAGGGCGGGGCCTTCACTGAGGACCCCCCCCCCCCCCCCGAGGCCAGCCCTAGGCCCCGGCGGTCGCGCATGCGCCCTTGGCCTGTGCGGTGTGTGGGGGGTTGAACCCAAGCCCGCAGGGCTCCCAGAGCGGCCAGAGAAAGAAGGGCCCATGGAGAGGTAGGCGAGGTGGGCAGGGGGCGCCACCTTACTCTCCTCAGCTCCCTGAGGGAGAGAGAGAGAGACAGAGACAGAGAGAGAGATTCCTGTCCTCTGAGTCTCTGCCTTCACCGCTGGCTGGTGCCAACTCACGCGCCATCCCACTTTCAACCATCACCCCCACGCCTGCCTCGGGGCCAGCCCCACCACAGAGAGGCCGGTTGGTTCCTGCTCACCTCTGTGCCGTCCCTTCCCGACCTGACCCCAGTGCAGGGGATAAGCTTCAGACAAGTCTTTCCATGTCCCTCTGCATGACAATAGACTTCCTCCCCTCTCCCATTCCACAGGCCCACCCGGGACATCCACCTTTGTCATTAGCTCAGGAGAGGATGCAAGATGAGAATTTCTGCTATTGTGTGGGGAGACTCAGTTTCCCGGGTTTCCCCCATGGACACATGTTCTTCAGCTGGGTCTGATTTTCTCCAGACAAGCTGTCTTGGGAAGGATTTGGCCAGCTCTAAGAACCTGAAGGGAAAGGGCGGAGGGGGGTTCTCTCTCTGCCCCCGACAGCCCCGAGCTGGGTCGGTCCCTCAGCCCTGGCCAGGGGCAGCCCATCCCCCGGCGCCCTTCCCCGGGGCATCCAAGGACAGGCTCGGCGCCAGCCCCACCCCGCTCGCCACTGCCCGACCATAGTCCTCCCTCGGGGGGCCTGGGCAGGACAGGGACCCGGCTGTGGGAGGCCTCCAGATCTCAGGCCTGGCACACCGTTTACCAGCCTGCTTCCTCCTCTGACGGGGGCCCAGCACACGCCCCAGGAGACTTGACAGCCGCCCCCAGGGCTCTAGCCTCTGGAACTCGTCCCCTTGGAAGGGGCCTGGCCCAGGTGCCAGGTTCGGCTGGTCGGCCAGCCTCCTTTGGAGAAAGCAGGCAAGCCGAGCCAGGCTTGCCGTGGCCCTGGCGTGACACCTGCCACCTCAGGCAGAGGGCCTCCCGCGTGCCCTCCATGGCGGGTTTCTCCCCAGAGCCGTGGCCTGGGCACTAGGAAGGCCGGGCCTCCCCGACTCCCGGGAGGAGGGGTAGCCCAGTTGCGCCCTGGCCCCCAAACCCTCTGGTGCCATCTGCCTGTCTCGGCACTTCTGACTCCACAGAGCCTTTTCTACATCTGGGCTGCCTGCCGTGGCAAAGTGCAGGCGTGGGGTGAGGCCATGGCTTTGTCTTTCCAGGAAAAAATGAGCCCCTGGCCGAAGCAGCAGGCCCAGGCAGAGCCTTGAGCTTGAAGCCCAGTAGGTCTGTGGCCCTCAGGGCCAGAGCAATGCTTTCAAGGCAGGGAAGCGGCCTGCAAGCTGAGTGGGAGTGGGGGAGGGGAGGGAGACAGCTGAAGCCGAGTCCAGAAGGGCGGCGATGGAAGAGCTGCAGCTGGGTCAGAGCCTGGAGGGAGGGCGGGGCCTTCACTGTGGACCCCCCCCACCCCGAGGTCAGCCCTAAGCCCAGGCGGTCACGCATGCGCCCTTGGCCTGTGCGGTGTGTGGGGGGTTGAACCCAAGCCCGCAGGGCTCCCGGAGCGGCCAGAGAAAGAAGGGCCCATGGAGAGGTAGGCGAGGTGGGCAGGGGGCGCCACCTTGCTCTCCTCAGCTCCCTGAGGGAGAGAGACAGTGACAGAGACAGAGAGAGAGATCCCTGACCTCTGAGTCTCTGCCTCCACCGCTGGCTGGTGCCAACTCACGCGCCATCCCACTTCCAGCCATCACCCCCACGCCTGCCCCAGGGCCAGCCCCACCACAGAGAGGCCGGTTGGTTCCTGCTCACCTCTGTGCCATCCCTTCCCGACCTGACCCCAGTGCACGGGATAAGCTTCAGACAAGTCTTTCCATGTCCCTCTGCATGACAATAGACTTCCTCCCCTCTCCCATTCCACAGGCCCACCCGGGACATCCACCTTTGTCATTAGCTCAGGAGAGGATGCAAGATGAGAATCTCTGCTATTGTGTGGGGAGACTCAGTTTCCCGGGTTTCCCCCATGGACACATGTTCTTCAGCTGGGTCTGATTTTCTCCAGACAAGCTGTCTTGGGAAGAATTTGGCCAGCCCTAAGAACCTGAAGGGAAAGTGCGGAGGGGGGTTCTCTCTCTGCCCCCGACAGCCCCGAGCTGGGTCGGTCCCTCAGACCTGGCCAGGGGCAGCCCATCCCCCGGCGCCCTTCCCCGGGGCATCCAAGGGCAGGCTCGGCGCCAGCCCCACCCCGCTCGCCACTGCCCGACCATCGTCCTCCCTCGGGGGGCCTGGGCAGGACAGGGACCCGGCTGTGGGAGGCCTCCAGATCTCAGGCCTGGCACACCGTTTACCAGGCTGCTTCCTCCTCTGACGGGGGCCCAGCACACGCCCCAGGAGACTTGGCAGCCGCCCCCAGGGCTCGATCCTCTGGAACTCGTCCCCTTGGAAGGGGCCTGGCCCAGGTGCCAGGTTCGGCTGGTCGGCCAGCCTCCTTTGGAGAAAGCAGGCAAGCCGAGCCAGGCTTGCAGTGGCCCTGGCGTGACACCTGCCACCTCAGGCAGAGGGCCTCCCGCGTGCCCTCCATGGCGGGTTTCTCCCCGGAGCCGTGGCCTGGGCACTAGGAAGGCCGGGCCTCCCCGACTCCCGGGAGGAGGGGCTAGCCCAGTTGCGCCCTGGCCCCCAAACCCTCTGGTGCCATCTGCCTGTCTTGGCACTTCTGAGTCCACAGAGCCTTTCCTACATCTGGGCTGCCTGCCGTGGCAAAGTGCAGGCGTGGGGTGAGTCCATGGCTTTGTCTTTCCAGGAAAAAATGAGCCCCTGGCCGAAGCAGCAGGCCCAGGCAGAGGCTTGAGCTTGAAGCCCAGTAGGTCTGTGGCCCTCAGGGCCAGAGCCATGCTTTCAAGGCAGGGAAGCGGCCTGCAAGCTGAGTGGGAGTGGGGGAGGGGAGGGAGACAGCTGAAGCCGAGTCCAGAAGGGCGGCGATGGAAGAGCTGAAGCTGGGTCAGAGCCTGGAGGGAGGGCGGGGCCTTCACTGAGGACCCCCCCCACCCCCCCCCCCCCGAGGCCAGCCCTAGGCCCCGGCGGTCGCGCATGCGCCCTTGGCCTGTGCGGTGTGTGGGGGGTTGAACCCAAGCCCGCAGGGCTCCCAGAGCGGCCAGAGAAAGAAGGGCCCATGGAGAGGTAGGCGAGGTGGGCAGGGGGCGCCACCTTACTCTCCTCAGCTCCCTGAGGGAGAGAGAGAGAGACAGAGACAGAGAGAGAGATTCCTGTCCTCTGAGTCTCTGCCTTCACCGCTGGCTGGTGCTAACTCACGCGCCATCCCACTTCCAACCATCACCCCCACGCCTGCCTCGGGGCCAGCCCCACCACAGAGAGGCCGGTTGGTTCCTGCTCACCTCTGTGCCGTCCCTTCCCGACCTGACCCCAGTGCAGGGGATAAGCTTCAGACAAGTCTTTCCATGTCCCTCTGCATGACAATAGACTTCCTCCCCTCTCCCATTCCACAGGCCCACCCGGGACATCCACCTTTGTCATTAGCTCAGGAGAGGATGCAAGATGAGAATCTCTGCTATTGTGTGGGGAGACTCAGTTTCCCGGGTTTCCCCCATGGACACATGTTCTTCAGCTGGGTCTGATTTTCTCCAGACAAGCTGTCTTGGGAAGGATTTGGCCAGCCCTAAGAACCTGAAGGGAAAGGGCGGAGGGGGGTTCTCTCTCTGCCCCCGACAGCCCCGAGCTGGGTCGGTCCCTCAGCCCTGGCCAGGGGCAGCCCATCCCCCGGCGCCCTTCCCCGGGGCATCCAAGGGCAGGCTCGGCGCCAGCCCCACCCCGCTCGCCACTGCCCGACCATAGTCCTCCCTCGGGGGGCCTGGGCAGGACAGGGACCCGGCTGTGGGAGGCCTCCAGATCTCAGGCCTGGCACACCGTTTACCAGCCTGCTTCCTCCTCTGACGGGGGCCCAGCACACGCCCCAGGAGACTTGACAGCCGCCCCCAGGGCTCTAGCCTCTGGAACTCGTCCCCTTGGAAGGGGCCTGGCCCAGGTGCCAGGTTCGGCTGGTCGGCCAGCCTCCTTTGGAGAAAGCAGGCAAGCCGAGCCAGGCTTGCCGTGGCCCTGGCGTGACACCTGCCACCTCAGGCAGAGGGCCTCCCGCGTGCCCTCCATGGCGGGTTTCTCCCCGGAGCCGTGGCCTGGGCACTAGGAAGGCCGGGCCTCCCCGACTCCCGGGAGGAGGGGCTAGCCCAGTTGCGCCCTGGCCCCCAAACCCTCTGGTGCCATCTGCCTGTCTCGGCACTTCTGACTCCACAGAGCCTTTCCTACATCTGGGCTGCCTGCCGTGGCAAAGTGCAGGCGTGGGGTGAGGCCATGGCTTTGTCTTTCCAGGAAAAAATGAGCCCCTGGCCGAAGCAGCAGGCCCAGGCAGAGCCTTGAGCTTGAAGCCCAGTAGGTCTGTGGCCCTCAGGGCCAGAGCAATGCTTTCAAGGCAGGGAAGCGGCCTGCAAGCTGAGTGGGAGTGGGGGAGGGGAGGGAGACAGCTGAAGCCGAGTCCAGAAGGGCGGCGATGGAAGAGCTGCAGCTGGGTCAGAGCCTGGAGGGAGGGCGGGGCCTTCACTGAGGACCCCCCCCACCCCGAGGTCAGCCCTAAGCCCAGGCGGTCACGCATGCGCCCTTGGCCTGTGTGGTGTGTGGGGGGTTGAACCCAAGCCCGCAGGGCTCCCGGAGCGGCCAGAGAAAGAAGGGCCCATGGAGAGGTAGGCGAGGTGGGCAGGGGGCGCGACCTTGCTCTCCTCAGCTCCCTGAGGGAGAGAGACAGTGACAGAGACAGAGAGAGAGATCCCTGACCTCTGAGTCTCTGCCTCCACCGCTGGCTGGTGCCAACTCACGCGCCATCCCACTTCCAGCCATCACCCCCACGCCTGCCCCGGGGCCAGCCCCACCACAGAGAGGCCGGTTGGTTCCTGCTCACCTCTGTGCCGTCCCTTCCCGACCTGACCCCAGTGCACGGGATAAGCTTCAGACAAGTCTTTCCATGTCCCTCTGCATGACAATAGACTTCCTCCCCTCTCCCATTCCACAGGCCCACCCGGGACATCCACCTTTGTCATTAGCTCAGGAGAGGATGCAAGATGAGAATCTCTGCTATTGTGTGGGGAGACTCAGTTTCCCGGGTTTCCCCCATGGACACATGTTCTTCAGCTGGGTCTGATTTTCTCCAGACAAGCTGTCTTGGGAAGAATTTGGCCAGCCCTAAGAACCTGAAGGGAAAGGGCGGAGGGGGGTTCTCTCTCTGCCCCCGACAGCCCCGAGCTGGGTCGGTCCCTCAGACCTGGCCAGGGGCAGCCCATCCCCCGGCGCCCTTCCCCGGGGCATCCAAGGGCAGGCTCGGCGCCAGCCCCACCCCGCTCGCCACTGCCCGACCATCGTCCTCCCTCGGGGGGCCTGGGCAGGACAGGGACCCGGCTGTGGGAGGCCTCCAGATCTCAGGCCTGGCACACCGTTTACCAGGCTGCTTCCTCCTCTGACGGGGGCCCAGCACACGCCCCAGGAGACTTGGCAGCCGCCCCCAGGGCTCGATCCTCTGGAACTCGTCCCCTTGGAAGGGGCCTGGCCCAGGTGCCAGGTTCGGCTGGTCGGCCAGCCTCCTTTGGAGAAAGCAGGCAAGCCGAGCCAGGCTTGCAGTGGCCCTGGCGTGACACCTGCCACCTCAGGCAGAGGGCCTCCCGCGTGCCCTCCATGGCGGGTTTCTCCCCGGAGCCGTGGCCTGGGCACTAGGAAGGCCGGGCCTCCCCGACTCCCGGGAGGAGGGGCTAGCCCAGTTGCGCCCTGGCCCCCAAACCCTCTGGTGCCATCTGCCTGTCTTGGCACTTCTGACTCCACAGAGCCTTTCCTACATCTGGGCTGCCTGCCGTGGCAAAGTGCAGGCGTGGGGTGAGGCCATGGCTTTGTCTTTCCAGGAAAAAATGAGCCCCTGGCCGAAGCAGCAGGCCCAGGCAGAGGCTTGAGCTTGAAGCCCAGTAGGTCTGTGGCCCTCAGGGCCAGAGCCATGCTTTCAAGGCAGGGAAGCGGCCTGCAAGCTGAGTGGGAGTGGGGGAGGGGAGGGAGACAGCTGAAGCCGAGTCCAGAAGGGCGGCGATGGAAGAGCTGAAGCTGGGTCAGAGCCTGGAGGGAGGGCGGGGCCTTCACTGAGGACCCCCCCCACCCCCCACCCCCCCGAGGCCAGCCCTAGGCCCCGGCGGTCGCGCATGCGCCCTTGGCCTGTGCGGTGTGTGGGGGGTTGAACCCAAGCCCGCAGGGCTCCCAGAGCGGCCAGAGAAAGAAGGGCCCATGGAGAGGTAGGCGAGGTGGGCAGGGGGCGCCACCTTACTCTCCTCAGCTCCCTGAGGGAGAGAGAGAGAGACAGAGACAGAGAGAGAGATTCCTGTCCTCTGAGTCTCTGCCTTCACCGCTGGCTGGTGCTAACTCACGCGCCATCCCACTTCCAACCATCACCCTCACGCCTGCCTCGGGGCCAGCCCCACCACAGAGAGGCCGGTTGGTTCCTGCTCACCTCTGTGCAGTCCCTTCCCGACCTGACCCCAGTGCAGGGGATAAGCTTCAGACAAGTCTTTCCATGTCCCTCTGCATGACAATAGACTTCCTCCCCTCTCCCATTCCACAGGCCCACCCGGGACATCCACCTTTGTCATTAGCTCAGGAGAGGATGCAAGATGAGAATCTCTGCTATTGTGTGGGGAGACTCAGTTTCCCGGGTTTCCCCCATGGACACATGTTCTTCAGCTGGGTCTGATTTTCTCCAGACAAGCTGTCTTGGGAAGGATTTGGCCAGCTCTAAGAACCTGAAGGGAAAGTGCGGAGGGGGGTTCTCTCTCTGCCCCCGACAGCCCCGAGCTGGGTCGGTCCCTCAGACCTGGCCAGGGGCAGCCCATCCCCCGGCGCCCTTCCCCGGGGCATCCAAGGGCAGGCTCGGCGCCAGCCCCACCCCGCTCGCCACTGCCCGACCATAGTCCTCCCTCGGGGGGCCTGGGCAGGACAGGGACCCGGCTGTGGGAGGCCTCCAGATCTCAGGCCTGGCACACCGTTTACCAGCCTGCTTCCTCCTCTGACGGGGGCCCAGCACACGCCCCAGGAGACTTGACAGCCGCCCCCAGGGCTCTAGCCTCTGGAACTCGTCCCCTTGGAAGGGGCCTGGCCCAGGTGCCAGGTTCGGCTGGTCGGCCAGCCTCCTTTGGAGAAAGCAGGCAAGCCGAGCCAGGCTTGCCGTGGCCCTGGCGTGACACCTGCCACCTCAGGCAGAGGGCCTCCCGCGTGCCCTCCATGGCGGGTTTCTCCCCGGAGCCGTGGCCTGGGCACTAGGAAGGCCGGGCCTCCCCGACTCCCGGGAGGAGGGGCTAGCCCAGTTGCGCCCTGGCCCCCAAACCCTCTGGTGCCATCTGCCTGTCTCGGCACTTCTGACTCCACAGAGCCTTTCCTACATCTGGGCTGCCTGCCGTGGCAAAGTGCAGGCGTGGGGTGAGGCCATGGCTTTGTCTTTCCAGGAAAAAATGAGCCCCTGGCCGAAGCAGCAGGCCCAGGCAGAGCCTTGAGCTTGAAGCCCAGTAGGTCTGTGGCCCTCAGGGCCAGAGCAATGCTTTCAAGGCAGGGAAGCGGCCTGCAAGCTGAGTGGGAGTGGGGGAGGGGAGGGAGACAGCTGAAGCCGAGTCCAGAAGGGCGGCGATGGAAGAGCTGCAGCTGGGTCAGAGCCTGGAGGGAGGGCGGGGCCTTCACTGAGGACCCCCCCACCCCCCCCCCCCGAGGCCAGCCCTAGGCCCTGGCGGTCGCGCATGCGCCCTTGGCCTGTGCGGTGTGTGGGGGCTTGAACCCAAGCCCGCAGGGCTCCCGGAGCGGCCAGAGAAAGAAGGGCCCATGGAGAGGTAGGCGAGGTGGGCAGGGGGCGCCACCTTACTCTCCTCAGCTCCCTAAGGGAGAGAGAGAGAGACAGAGACAGAGAGAGAGATCCCTGACCTCTGAGTCTCTGCCTTCACCGCTGGCTGGTGCTAACTCACGCGCCATCCCACTTCCAACCATCACCCCCACGCCTGCCTCGGGGCCAGCCCCACCACAGAGAGGCCGGTTGGTTCCTGCTCACCTCTGTGCCGTCCCTTCCCTACCTGACCCCAGTGCAGGGGATAAGCTTCAGACAAGTCTTTCCATGTCCCTCTGCATGACAATAGACTTCCTCCCCTCTCCCATTCCACAGGCCCACCCAGGACATCCACCTTTGTCATTAGCTCAGGAGAGGATGCAAGATGAGAATCTCTGCTATTGTGTGGGGAGACTCAGTTTCCCGGGTTTCCCACATGGACACATGTTCTTCAGCTGTGTCTGATTTTCTCCAGACAAGCTGTCTTGGGAAGGATTTGGCCAGCCCTAAGAACCTGAAGGGAAAGGGCGGAGGGGGGTTCTCTCTCTGCCCCCGACAGCCCCGAGCTGGGTCGGTCCCTCAGCCCTGGCCAGGGGCAGACCATCCCCCGGCGCCCTTCCCCAGGGCATCCAAGGGCAGGCTCGGTGCCAGCCCCACCCCGCTCGCCACTGCCCGACCATCGTCCTCCCTCGGGGGGCCTGGGCAGGACAGGGACCCGGCTGTGGGAGGCCTCCAGATCTCAGGCCTGGCACATCGTTTACCAGGCTGCTTCCTCCTCTGACGGGGGCCCAGCACACGCCCCAGGAGACTTGGCAGCCGCCCCCAGGGCTCTAGCCTCTGGAACTCGTCCCCTTGGAAGGGGCCTGGCCCAGGTGCCAGGTTCGGCTGGTCGGCCAGCCTCCTTTGGAGAAAGCAGGCAAGCCGAGCCAGGCTTGCAGTGGCCCTGGCGTGACACCTGCCACCTCAGGCAGAGGGCCTCCCGCGTGCCCTCCATGGCGGGTTTCTCCCCGGAGCCGTGGCCTGGGCACTAGGAAGGCCGGGCCTCCCCGACTCCCGGGAGGAGGGGCTAGCCCAGTTTCGCCCTGGCCCCCAAACCCTCTGGTGCCATCTGCCTGTCTCGGCACTTCTGACTCCACACAGCCTTTCCTACATCTGGGCTGCCTGCCGTGGCAAAGTGCAGGCGTGGGGTGAGGCCATGGCTTTGTCTTTCCAGGAAAAAATGAGCCCCTGGCCGAAGCAGCAGGCCCAGGCAGAGCCTTGAGCTTGAAGCCCAGTAGGTCTGTGGCCCTCAGGGCCAGAGCAATGCTTTCAAGGCAGGGAAGCGGCCTGCAAGCTGAGTGGGAGTGGGGGAGGGGAGGGAGACAGCTGAAGCCGAGTCCAGAAGGGCGGCGATGGAAGAGCTGCAGCTGGGTCAGAGCCTGGAGGGAGGGCGGGGCCTTCACTGAGGACCCCCCCCACCCCGAGGTCAGCCCTAAGCCCAGGCGGTCACGCATGCGCCCTTCGCCTGTGCGGTGTGTGGGGGGTTGAACCCAAGCCCGCAGGGCTCCCGGAGCGGCCAGAGAAAGAAGGGCCCATGGAGAGGTAGGCGAGGTGGGCAGGGGGCGCCACCTTGCTCTCCTCAGCTCCCTGAGGGAGAGAGACAGTGACAGAGACAGAGAGAGAGATCCCTGACCTCTGAGTCTCTGCCTCCACCGCTGGCTGGTGCCAACTCACGCACCATCCCACTTCCAGCCATCACCCCCACGCCTGCCCCGGGGCCAGCCCCACCACAGAGAGGCCGGTTGGTTCCTGCTCACCTCTGTGCCGTCCCTTCCCGACCTGACCCCAGTGCAGGGGATAAGCTTCAGACAAGTCTTTCCATGTCCCTCTGCATGACAATAGACTTCCTCCCCTCTCCCATTCCACAGGCCCACCCACCCGGGACATCCACCTTTGTCATTAGCTCAGGAGAGGATGCAAGATGAGAATCTCTGCTATTGTGTGGGGAGACTCAGTTTCCCGGGTTTCCCCCATGGACACATGTTCTTCAGCTGGGTCTGATTTTCTCCAGACAAGCTGTCTTGGGAAGGATTTGGCCAGCCCTAAGAACCTGAAGGGAAAGGGCGGAGGGGGGTTCTCTCTCTGCCCCCGACAGCCCCGAGCTGGGTCGGTCCCTCAGACCTGGCCAGGGGCAGCCCATCCCCCGGCGCCCTTCCCCGGGGCATCCAAGGGCAGGCTCGGCGCCAGCCCCACCCCGCTCGCCACTGCCCGACCATCGCCACTGCCCGACCATCGTCCTCCCTCGGGGGGCCTGGGCAGGACAGGGACCCGGCTGTGGGAGGCCTCCAGATCTCAGGCCTGGCACACCGTTTACCAGGCTGCTTCCTCCTCTGACGGGGGCCCAGCACACGCCCCAGGAGACTTGGCAGCCGCCCCCAGGGCTCTAGCCTCTGGAACTCGTCCCCTTGGAAGGGGCCTGGCCCAGGTGCCAGGTTCGGCTGGTCGGCCAGCCTCCTTTGGAGAAAGCAGGCAAGCCGAGCCAGGCTTGCAGTGGCCCTGGCGTGACACCTGCCACCTCAGGCAGAGGGCCTCCCGCGTGCCCTCCATGGCGGGTTTCTCCCCGGAGCCGTGGCCTGGGCACTAGGAAGGCCGGGCCTCCCCGACTCCCGGGAGGAGGGGCTAGCCCAGTTGCGCCCTGGCCCCCAAACCCTCTGGTGCCACCGGCCTGTCTTGGCACTTCTGACTCCACAGAGCCTTTCCTACATCTGGGCTGCCTGCCGTGGCAAAGTGCAGGCGTGGGGTGAGGCCATGGCTTTGTCTTTCCAGGAAAAAATGAGCCCCTGGCCGAAGCAGCAGGCCCAGGCAGAGGCTTGAGCTTGAAGCCCAGTAGGTCTGTGGCCCTCAGGGCCAGAGCCATGCTTTCAAGGCAGGGAAGCGGCCTGCAAGCTGAGTGGGAGTGGGGGGAGGGGAGGGAGACAGCTGAAGCCGAGTCCAGAAGGGCGGCGATGGAAGAGCTGCAGCTGGGTCAGAGCCTGGAGGGAGGGCGGGGCCTTCACTGAGGACCCCCCCACCCCCCCCCCCCCCGAGGCCAGCCCTCGGCCCCGGCGGTCGCGCATGCGCCCTTGGCCTGTGCGGTGTGTGGGGGGTTGAACCCAAGCCCGCAGGGCTCCCGGAGCGGCCAGAGAAAGAAGGGCCCATGGAGAGGTAGGCGAGGTGGGCAGGGGGCGCCACCTTGCTCTCCTCAGCTCCCTGAGGGAGAGAGACAGTGACAGAGACAGAGAGAGAGAGATCCCTGACCTCTGAGTCTCTGCCTCCACCGCTGGCTGGTGCCAACTCACGCGCCATCCCACTTCCAGCCATCACCCCCACGCCTGCCCCGGGGCCAGCCCCACCACAGAGAGGCCGGTTGGTTCCTGCTCACCTCTGTGCCGTCCCTTCCCGACCTGACCCCAGTGCACGGGATAAGCTTCAGACAAGTCTTTCCATGTCCCTCTGCATGACAATAGATTTCCTCCCCTCTCCCATTCCACAGGCCCACCCGGGACATCCACCTTTGTCATTAGCTCAGGAGAGTATGCAAGATGAGAATCTCTGCTATTGTGTGGGGAGACTCAGTTTCCCGGGTTTCCCCCATGGACACATGTTCTTCAGCTGGGTCTGATTTTCTCCAGACAAGCTGTCTTGGGAAGGATTTGGCCAGCCCTAAGAACCTGAAGGGAAAGGGCGGAGGGGGGTTCTCTCTCTGCCCCCGACAGCCCCGAGCTGGGTCAGTCCCTCAGCCCTGGCCAGGGGCAGCCCATCCCCCGGCGCCCTTCCCCGGGGCATCCAAGGGCAGGCTCGGCGCCAGCCCCACCCCGCTCGCCACTGCCCGACCATCGTCCTCCCTCGGGGGGCCTGGGCAGGACAGGGACCCGGCTGTGGGAGGCCTCCAGATCTCAGGCCTGGCACACCCGTTTACCAGGCTGCTTCCTCCTCTGACGGGGGCCCAGCACACGCCCCAGGAGACTTGGCAGCCGCCCCCAGTGCTCTAGCCTCTGGAACTCGTCCCCTTGGAAGGGGCCTGGCCCAGGTGCCAGGTTCGGCTGGTCGGCCAGCCTCCTTTGGAGAAAGCAGGCAAGCCGAGCCAGGCTTGCAGTGGCCCTGGCGTGACACCTGCCACCTCAGGCAGAGGGCCTCCCGCGTGCCCTCCATGGCGGGTTTCTCCCCGGAGCCGTGGCCTGGGCACTAGGAAGGCCGGGCCTCCCCGACTCCCGGGAGGAGGGGCTAGCCCAGTTGCGCCCTGGCCCCCAAACCCTCTGGTGCCATCTGCCTGTCTTGGCACTTCTGACTCCACAGAGCCTTTCCTACATCTGGGCTGCCTGCCGTGGCAAAGTGCAGGCGTGGGTTGAGGCCATGGCTTTGTCTTTCCAGGAAAAAATGAGCCCCTGGCCGAAGCAGCAGGCCCAGGCAGAGCCTTGAGCTTGAAGCCCAGTAGGTCTGTGGCCCTCAGGGCCAGAGCAATGCTTTCAAGGCAGGGAAGCGGCCTGCAAGCTGAGTGGGAGTGGGGGAGGGGAGGGAGACAGCTGAAGCCGAGTCCAGAAGGGCAGCGATGGAAGAGCTGCAGCTGGGTCAGAGCCTGGAGGGAGGGCGGGGCCTTCACTGAGGACCCCCCCCACCCCCCCCACCCCCCGAGGCCAGCCCTAGGCCCCGGCGGTCGCGCATGCGCCCTTGGCCTGTCCGGTGTGTGGGGGGTTGAACCCAAGCCCGCAGGGCTCCCGGAGCGGCCAGAGAAAGAAGGGCCCATGGAGAGGTAGGCGAGGTGGGCAGGGGGCGCCACCTTGCTCTCCTCAGCTCCCTGAGGGAGAGAGACAGTGACAGAGACAGAGAGAGAGATCCCTGACCTCTGAGTCTCTGCCTCCACCGCTGGCTGGTGCCAACTCACGCGCCATCCCACTTCCAGCCATCACCCCCACGCCTGCCCCGGGGCCAGCCCCACCACAGAGAGGCCGGTTGGTTCCTGCTCACCTCTGTGCCGTCCCTTCCCGACCTGACCCCAGTGCAGGGGATAAGCTTCAGACAAGTCTTTCCATGTCCCTCTGCATGACAATAGACTTCCTCCCCTCTCCCATTCCACAGGCCCACCCGGGACAGCCACCTTTGTCATTAGCTCAGGAGAGGATGCAAGATGAGAATCTCTGCTATTGTGTGGGGAGACTCAGTTTCCCGGGTTTCCCCCATGGACACATGTTCTTCAGCTGGGTCTGATTTTCTCCAGACAAGCTGTCTTGGGAAGGATTTGGCCAGCCCTAAGAACCTGAAGGGAAAGGGCGGAGGGGGGTTCTCTCTCTGCCCCCGACAGCCCCGAGCTGGGTCGGTCCCTCAGACCTGGCCAGGGGCAGCCCATCCCCCGGCGCCCTTCCCCGGGGCATCCAAGGGCAGGCTCGGCGCCAGCCCCACCCCGCTCGCCACTGCCCGACCATCGTCCTCCCTCGGGGGGCATGGGCAGGACAGGGACCCGGCTGTGGGAGGCCTCCAGATCTCAGGCCTGGCACACCGTTTACCAGGCTGCTTCCTCCTCTGACGGGGGCCCAGCACACGCCCCAGGAGACTTGGCAGCCGCCCCCAGGGCTCTATCCTCTGGAACTCGTCCCCTTGGAAGGGGCCTGGCCCAGGTGCCAGGTTCGGCTGGTCGGCCAGCCTCCTTTGGAGAAAGCAGGCAAGCCGAGCCAGGCTTGCAGTGGCCCTGGCGTGACACCTGCCACCTGAGGCAGAGGGCCTCCCGCGTGCCCTCCATGGCGGGTTTCTCCCCGGAGCCGTGGCCCTGGGCACTAGGAAGGCCGGGCCTCCCCGACTCCCGGGAGGAGGGGCTAGCCCAGTTGCGCCCTGGCCCCCAAACCCTCTGGTGCCATCTGCCTGTCTCGGCACTTCTGACTCCACAGAGCCTTTCCTACATCTGGGCTGCCTGCCGTGGCAAAGTGCAGGCGTGGGGTGAGGCCATGGTTTTGTCTTTCCAGGAAAAAATGAGCCCCTGGCCGAAGCAGCAGGCCCAGGCAGAGCCTTGAGCTTGAAGCCCAGTAGGTCTGTGGCCCTCAGGGCCAGAGCCATGCTTTCAAGGCAGGGAAGCGGCCTGCAAGCTGAGTGGGAGTGGGGGAGGGGAGGGAGACAGCTGAAGCCGAGTCCAGAAGGGCGGCGATGGAAGAGCTGCAGCTGGGTCAGAGCCTGGAGGGAGGGCGGGGCCTTCACTGAGGACCCCCCCCGGAGGCCAGCCCTAGGCCCCGGCGGTCACGCATGCGCCCTTGGCCTGTGCGGTGTGTGGGGGGTTGAACCCAAGCCCGCAGGGCTCCCGGAGCGGCCAGAGAAAGAAGGGCCCATGGAGAGGTAGGCGAGGTGGGCAGGGGGCGCCAGCTTACTCTCCTCAGCTCCCTGAGGGAGAGAGAGAGAGACAGAGACAGAGAGAGAGATCCCTGACCTCTGAGTCTCTGACTCCACCGCTGGCTGGTGCCAACTCACGCGCCATCCCACTTCCAGCCATCACCCCCACGCCTGCCCCGGGGCCAGCCCCACCACAGACAGGCCGGTTGGTTCCTGCTCACCTCTGTGCCGTCCCTTCCGACCTGACCCCAGTGCAGGGGATAAGCTTCAGACAAGTCTTTCCATGTCCCTCTGCATGACAATAGACTTCCTCCCCTCTCCCATTCCACAGGCCCACCAGGGACATCCACCTTTGTCATTAGCTCAGGAGAGGATGCAAGATGAGAATCTCTGCTATTGTGTGGGGAGACTCAGTTTCCCGGGTTTCCCCCATGGACACATGTTCTTCAGCTGGGTCTGATTTTCTCCAGACAAGCTGTCTTGGGAAGGATTTGGCCAGCCATAAGAACCTGAAGGGAAAGGGCGGAGGGGGGTTCTCTCTCTGCCCCCGACAGCCCTGAGCTGGGTCGGTCCCTCAGACCTGGCCAGGGGCAGCCCATCCCCCGGCGCCCTTCCCCGGGGCATCCAAGGGCAGGCTCGGCGCCAGCCCCACCCCGCTCGCCACTGCCCGACCATCGTCCTCCCTCGGGGGGCATGGGCAGGACAGGGACCCGGCTGTGGGAGGCCTCCAGATCTCAGGCCTGGCACACCGTTTACCAGGCTGCTTCCTCCTCTGACGGGGGCCCAGCACACGCCCCAGGAGACTTGGCAGCCGCCCCCAGGGCTCTATCCTCTGGAACTCGTCCCCTTGGAAGGGGCCTGGCCCAGGTGCCAGGTTCGGCTGGTCGGCCAGCCTCCTTTGGAGAAAGCAGGCAAGCCGAGCCAGGCTTGCAGTGGCCCTGGCGTGACACCTGCCACCTGAGGCAGAGGGCCTCCCGCGTGCCCTCCATGGCGGGTTTCTCCCCGGAGCCGTGGCCTGGGCACTAGGAAGGCCGGGCCTCCCCGACTCCCGGGAGGAGGGGCTAGCCCAGTTGCGCCCTGGCCCCCAAACCCTCTGGTGCCATCTGCCTGTCTCGGCACTTCTGACTCCACAGAGCCTTTCCTACATCTGGGCTGCCTGCCGTGGCAAAGTGCAGGCGTGGGGTGAGGCCATGGTTTTGTCTTTCCAGGAAAAAATGAGCCCCTGGCCGAAGCAGCAGGCCCAGGCAGAGCCTTGAGCTTGAAGCCCAGTAGGTCTGTGGCCCTCAGGGCCAGAGCCATGCTTTCAAGGCAGGGAAGCGGCCTGCAAGCTGAGTGGGAGTGGGGGAGGGGAGGGAGACAGCTGAAGCCGAGTCCAGAAGGGCGGCGATGGAAGAGCTGCAGCTGGGTCAGAGCCTGGAGGGAGGGCGGGGCCTTCACTGAGGACCCCCCCCCGGAGGCCAGCCCTAGGCCCCGGCGGTCACGCATGCGCCCTTGGCCTGTGCGGTGTGTGGGGGGTTGAACCCAAGCCCGCAGGGCTCCCGGAGCGGCCAGAGAAAGAAGGGCCCATGGAGAGGTAGGCGAGGTGGGCAGGGGGCGCCAGCTTACTCTCCTCAGCTCCCTGAGGGAGAGAGAGAGAGACAGAGACAGAGAGAGAGATCCCTGACCTCTGAGTCTCTGCCTCCACCGCTGGCTGGTGCCAACTCACGCGCCATCCCACTTCCAGCCATCACCCCCACGCCTGCCCCGGGGCCAGCCCCACCACAGAGAGGCCGGTTGGTTCCTGCTCACCTCTGTCCCGTCCCTTCCCGACCTGACCCCAGTGCAGGGGATAAGCTTCAGACAAGTCTTTCCATGTCCCTCTGCATGACAATAGACTTCCTCCCCTCTCCCATTCCACAGGCCCACCAGGGACATCCACCTTTGTCATTAGCTCAGGAGAGGATGCAAGATGAGAATCTCTGCTATTGTGTGGGGAGACTCAGTTTCCCGGGTTTCCCCCATGGACACATGTTCTTCAGCTGGGTCTGATTTTCTCCAGACAAGCTGTCTTGGGAAGGATTTGGCCAGCCCTAAGAACCTGAAGGGAAAGGGCGGAGGGGGGTTCTCTCTCTGCCCCCGACAGCCCCGAGCTGGGTCGGTCCCTCAGACCTGGCCAGGGGCAGCCCATCCCCCGGCGCCCTTCCCCGGGGCATCCAAGGGCAGGCTCGGCGCCAGCCCCACCCCGCTCGCCACTGCCCGACCATCGTCCTCCCTCGGGGGGCCTGGGCAGGACAGGGACCCGGCTGTGGGAGGCCTCCAGATCTCAGGCCTGGCACACGCGTTTACCAGGCTGCTTCCTCCTCTGACGGGGGCCCAGCACACGCCCCAGGAGACTTGGCAGCCGCCCCCAGGGCTCTATCCTCTGGAACTCGTCCCCTTGGAAGGGGCCTGGCCCAGGTGCCAGGTTCGGCTGGTCGGCCAGCCTCCTTTGGAGAAAGCAGGCAAGCCGAGCCAGGCTTGCAGTGGCCCTGGCGTGACACCTGCCACCTCAGGCAGAGGGCCTCCCGCGTGCCCTCCATGGCGGGTTTCTCCCCGGAGCCGTGGCCTGGGCACTAGGAAGGCCGGGCCTCCCCGACTCCCGGGAGGAGGGGCTAGCCCAGTTGCGCCCTGGCCCCCAAACCCTCTGGTGCCATCTGCCTGTCTCGGCACTTCTGACTCCACAGAGCCTTTCCTACATCTGGGCTGCCTGCCGTGGCAAAGTGCAGGCGTGGGGTGAGGCCATGGTTTTGTCTTTCCAGGAAAAAATGAGCCCCTGGCCGAAGCAGCAGGCCCAGGCAGAGCCTTGAGCTTGAAGCCCAGTAGGTCTGTGGCCCTCAGGGCCAGAGCCATGCTTTCAAGGCAGGGAAGCGGCCTGCAAGCTGAGTGGGAGTGGGGGAGGGGAGGGAGACAGCTGAAGCCGAGTCCAGAAGGGCAGCGATGGAAGAGCTGCAGCTGGGTCAGAGCCTGGAGGGAGGGCGGGGCCTTCACTGAGGACCCCCCGCGGAGGCCAGCCCTAGGCCCCGGCGGTCACGCATGCGCCCTTGGCCTGTGCGGTGTGTGGGGGGTTGAACCCAAGCCCGCAGGGCTCCCGGAGCGGCCAGAGAAAGAAGGGCCCATGGAGAGGTAGGCGAGGTGGGCAGGGGGCGCCAGCTTACTCTCCTCAGCTCCCTGAGGGAGAGAGAGAGAGACAGAGACAGAGAGAGAGATCCCTGACCTCTGAGTCTCTGCCTCCACCGCTGGCTGGTGCCAACTCACGCGCCATCCCACTTCCAGCCATCACCCCCACGCCTGCCCCGGGGCCAGCCCCACCACAGACAGGCCGGTTGGTTCCTGCTCACCTCTGTGCCGTCCCTTCCCGACCTGACCCCAGTGCAGGGGATAAGCTTCAGACAAGTCTTTCCATGTCCCTCTGCATGACAATAGACTTCCTCCCCTCTCCCATTCCACAGGCCCACCCGGGACATCCACCTTTGTCATTAGCTCAGGAGAGGATGCAAGATGAGAATCTCTGCTATTGTGTGGGGAGACTCAGTTTCCCGGGTTTCCCCCATGGACACATGTTCTTCAGCTGGGTCTGATTTTCTCCAGACAAGCTGTCTTGGGAAGGATTTGGCCAGCCCTAAGAACCTGAAGGGAAAGGGCGGAGGGGGGTTCTCTCTCTGCCCCCGACAGCCCCGAGCTGGGTCGGTCCCTCAGACCTGGCCAGGGGCATCCCATCCCCCGGCGCCCTTCCCCGGGGCATCCAAGGGCAGGCTCGGCGCCAGCCCCACCCCGCTCGCCACTGCCCGACCATCGTCCTCCCTCGGGGGGCCTGGGCAGGACAGGGACCCGGCTGTGGGAGGCCTCCAGATTTCAGGCCTGGCACACCGTTTACCAGGCTGCTTCCTCCTCTGACGGGGGCCCAGCACACGCCCCAGGAGACTTGGCAGCCGCCCCCAGGGCTCTATCCTCTGGAACTCGTCCCCTTGGAAGGGGCCTGGCCCAGGTGCCAGGTTCGGCTGGTCGGCCAGCCTCCTTTGGAGAAAGCAGGCAAGCCGAGCCAGGCTTGCAGTGGCCCTGGCGTGACACCTGCCACCTCAGGCAGATGGCCTCCCGCGTGCCCTCCATGGCGGGTTTCTCCCCGGAGCCGTGGCCTGGGCACTAGGAAGGCCGGGCCTCCCCGACTCCCGGGAGGAGGGGCTAGCCCAGTTGCGCCCTGGCCCCCAAACCCTCTGGTGCCATCTGCCTGTCTCGGCACTTCTGACTCCACAGAGCCTTTCCTAGATCTGGGCTGCCTGCCGTGGCAAAGTGCAGGCGTGGGGTGAGGCCATGGTTTTGTCATTCCAGGAAAAAATGAGCCCCTGGCCGAAGCAGCAGGCCCAGGCAGAGCCTTGAGCTTGAAGCCCAGTACGTCTGTGGCCCTCAGGGCCAGAGCCATGCTTTCAAGGCAGGGAAGCGGCCTGCAAGCTGAGTGGGAGTGGGGGAGGGGAGGGAGACAGCTGAAGCCGAGTCCAGAAGGGCGGCGATGGAAGAGCTGCAGCTGGGTCAGAGCCTGGAGGGAGGGCGGGGCCTTCACTGAGAACCCCCCCCCCGGGGGCCAGCCCTAGGCACAGGCGGTCACACATGCGTCCTTGGCCTGTGCGGTGTGTGGGGGGTTGAACCCAAGCCCGCAGGGCTCCCGGAGCGGCCAGAGAAAGAAGGGCCCATGGAGAGGTAGGCGAGGTGGGCAGGGTGCGCCAGCTTACTCTCCTCAGCTCCCTGAGGGAGAGAGAGAGAGACAGAGACAGAGAGAGAGATCCCTGACCTCTGAGTCTCTGCCTCCACCGCTGGCTGGTGCCAACTCACGCGCCATCCCACTTCCAGCCATCACCCCCACGCCTGCCCCCGGGGCCCAGCCCTACCACAGACAGGCCGGTTGGTTCCTGCTCACCCTCTGTGCCGTCCCTTCCCGACCTGACCCCAGTGCAGGGGATAAGCTTCAGACAAGTCTTTCCATGTCCCTCCTGCATGACAATAGACTTCCTCCCCTCTCCCATTCCACAGGCCCACCCGGGACAGATACCTTTGTCATTAGCTCAGGAGAAGATGCAAGATGAGAATCTCTGCTATTGTGTGGGGGAGACTCAGTTTCCCGGGTTTCCCCCCATGGGACACATGTTCTTCAGCTGGGTCTGATTTTTCTCCAGACAAGCTGTCTTGGGAAGGATTTGGCCAGCCCTAAGAACCTGAAGGGAAAGGGCGGAGGGGGGTTCTCTCTCTGCCCCCGACAGCCCCGAGCTGGGTCGGTCCCTCAGACCTGGCCAGGGGCACCCCATCCCCCGGCGCCCTTCCCCGGGGCATCCAAGGGCAGGCTCGGCGCCAGCCCCACCCCGCTCGCCACTGCCCCGACCATCGTCCTCCCTCGGGGGGCCTGGGCAGGACAGGGACCCGGCTGTGGGAGGCCTCCAGATCTCAGGCCTGGCACACCGTTTACCAGGCTGCTTCCTCCTCTGACGGGGGCCCAGCACACGCCCCAGGAGACTTGGCAGCCGCCCCCAGGGCTCTATCCTCTGGAACTCGTCCCCTTGGAAGGGGCCTGGCCCAGGTGCCAGGTTCGGCTGGTCGGCCAGCCTCCTTTGGAGAAAGCAGGCAAGCCGAGCCAGGCTTGCAGTGGCCCTGGCCGTGACACCTGCCACCTGAGGCAGAGGGCCTCCCGCGTGCCCTCCATGGCGGGTTCTTCTCCCCGGAGCCGTGGCCTGGGCACTAGGAAGGCCGGGCCTCCCCGACTCCCGGGAGGAGGGGCTAGCCCAGTTGCGCCCCTGGCCCCCAAACCCTCTGGTGCCATCTGCCTGTCTCGGCACTTCTGACTCCACAGAGCCTTTCCTACATCTGGGCTGCCTGCCGTGGCAAAGTGCAGGCGTGGGGTGAGGCCATGGTTTTGTCTTTCCAGGAAAAAATGAGCCCCTGGCCGAAGCAGCAGGCCCAGGCAGAGCCTTGAGCTTGAAGCCCAGTAGGTCTGTGGCCCTCAGGGCCAGAGCCATGCTTTCAAGGCAGGGAAGCGGCCTGCAAGCTGAGTGGGAGTGGGGGAGGGGAGGGAGACAGCTGAAGCCCGAGTCCAGAAGGGCGGCGATGGAAGAGCTGCAGCTGGGTCAGAGCCTGGAGGGAGGGCGGGGCCTTCACTGAGGACCCCCCCCCGGAGGCCAGCCCCTAGGCCCCGGCGGTCACGCATGCGCCCTTGGCCTGTGCCGGTGTGTGGGGGGTTGAACCCAAGCCCGCAGGGCTCCCGGAGCGGCCAGAGAAAGAAGGGCCCATGGAGAGGTAGGCGAGGTGGGCAGGGGGCGCCAGCTTACTCTCCTCAGCTCCCTGAGGGAGAGAGAGAGAGACAGAGACAGAGAGAGAGATCCCTGACCTCTGAGTCTCTGCCTCCACCGCTGGCTGGTGCCAACTCACGCGCCCATCCCACTTCCAGCCATCACCCCCCACGCCTGCCCCGGGGCCAGCCCCACCACAGAGAGGCCGGTTGGTTCCTGCTCACCTCTGTGCCGTCCCTTCCCGGCCTGACCCCCAGTGCAGGGGATAAGCTTCAGACAAGTCTTTCCATGTCCCTCTGCATGACAATAGACTTCCTCCCCTCATCCCATTCCACAGGCCCACCCGGGACATCCACCTTTGTCATTAGCTCAGGAGAGGATGCAAGATGAGAATCTCTGCTATTGTGTGGGGAGACTCAGTTTCCCGGGTTTCCCCCCATGGACACATGTTCTTCAGCTGGGTCTGATTTTCTCCAGACAAGCTGTCTTGGGAAGGATTTGGCCAGCCCTAAGAACCTGAAGGGAAAGGGCGGAGGGGGGTTCTCTCTCTGCCCCCGACAGCCCCGAGCTGGGTCGGTCCCTCAGACCTGGCCTTGGGCATCCCATCCCCCGGCGCCCTTCCCCGGGGCATCCAAGGGCAGGCTCGGCGCCAGCCCCCACCCCGCTCGCCACTGCCCGACCATCGTCCTCCCTCGTGGGGCCTGGGAAGGACAGGGACCCGGGTGTGGGAGGCCTCCCAGATCTCAGGCCTGGCACACCGTTTACCATGCTGCTTCCTCCTCTGACGGGGGCCCAGCACACGCCCCAGGAGACTTGGCAGCCGCCCCCAGGGCTCTATCCTCTGGAACTCGTCCCCTTGGAAGGGGCCTGGCCCAGGTGCAGGTTCGGCTGGTCGGCCCAGCCTCCTTTGGAGAAAGCAGGCAAGCCGAGCCAGGCTTGCAGTGGCCCTGGCGTGACACCTGCCACCTCAGGCAGAGGGCCTCCCGCGTGCCCTCCATGGCGGGTTTCTCCCCCGGAGCCGTGGCCTGGGCACTAGGAAGGCCGGGCCTCCCCCGACTCCCGGGAGGAGGGGCTAGCCCAGTTGCGCCCTGGCCCCCCAAACCCTCTGGTGCCATCTGCCTGTCTCGGCACTTCTGACTCCACAGAGCCTTTCCTACATCTGGGCTGCCTGCCGTGGCAAAGTGCAGGCGTGGGGTGAGGCCATGATTTTGTCTTTCCAGGAAAAAATGAGCCCCTGGCCGAAGCAGCAGGCCCAGGCAGAGCCTTGAGCTTGAAGCCCAGTAGGTCTGTGGCCCTCAGGGCCAGAGCCATGCTTTCAAGGCAGGGAAGCGGCCTGCAAGCTGAGTGGGAGTGGGGGAGGGGAGGGAGACAGCTGAAGCCGAGTCCAGAAGGGCGGCGATGGAAGAGCTGCAGCTGGGTCAGAGCCTGGAGGGAGGGCGGGGGCCTTCACAGATCCCCCACCCCCCCCCCCCGGGGCCAGCCCTAGGCACAGGCGGTCACACATGCGTCCTTGGCCTGTGCAGTGTGTGGGGGGGTTGAACCCAAGCCCGCAGGGCTCCCGGAGCGGCCAGAGAAAGAAGGGCCCATGGAGAGGTAGGCGAGGTGGGCAGGGTGCGCCAGCTTACTCTCCTCAGCTCCCTGAGGGAGAGAGAGAGAGACAGAGACAGAGAGAGAGATCCCTGACCTCTGAGTCTCTGCCTCCACCGCTGGCTGGTGCCAACTCACGCCGCCATCCCACTTCCAGCCATCACCCCCACGCCTGCCCCGGGGCCAGCCCTACCACAGACAGGCCTGTTGCTTCCTGCTCACCTCTGTGCCGTCCCTTCCCGACCTGACCCCAGTGCAGGGGATAAGCTTCAGACAAGTCTTTCCATGTCCCTCTGCATGACAATAGACTTCCTCCCCTCTCCCATTCCATAGGCCCACCCGGGACAGCCACCTTTGTCATTAGCTCAGGAGAAGATGCAAGATGAGAATCTCTGCTATTGTGTGGGGAGACTCAGTTTCCCCGGGTTTCCCCCATGGACACATGTTCTTCAGCTGGGTCTGATTTTCTCCAGACAAGCTGTCTTGGGAAGGATTTGGCCAGCCCTAAGAACCTGAAGGGAAAGGGCGGAGGGGGGTTCTCTCTCTGCCCCCGACAGCCCCGAGCTGGGTCGGTCCCTCAGACCTGGCCAGGGGCACCCCATCCCCCGGCGCCCTTCCCCGGGGCATCCAAGGGCAGGCTCGGCGCCAGCCCCACCCCGCTCGCACACTGCCCGACCCATCGTCCTCCCTCGGGGGGCCCTGGGCAGGACAGGGACCCGGCTGTGGGAGGCCTCCAGATCTCAGGCCTGGCACACCGTTTACCAGGCTGCTTCCTCCTCTGACGGGGGCCCAGCACACGCCCCAGGAGACTTGGCAGCCGCCCCCAGGGCTCTATCCTCTGGAACTCGTCCCCTTGGAAGGGGCCTGGCCCAGGTGCCAGGTTCGGCTGGTCGGCCAGCCTCCTTTGGAGAAAGCAGGGCAAGCCGAGCCAGGCTTGCAGTGGCCCTGGCGTGACACCTGCCACCTCAGGCAGAGGGCCTCCCGCGTGCCCTCCATGGCGGGTTTCTCCCCGGAGCCGTGGCCCTGGGCACTAGGAAGGCCGGGCCTCCCCCGACTCCCGGGAGGAGGGGCTAGCCCCAGTTGCGCCCTGGCCCCCAAACCCTCTGGTGCCATCTGCCTGTCTCGGAACTTCTGACTCCACAGAGCCTTTCCTACATCTGGGCTGCCTGCCGTGGCAAAAGTGCAGGCGTGGGGTGAGGCCATGGTTTTGTCTTTCCAGGAAAAAATGAGCCCCTGGCCGAAGCAGCAGGCCCAGGCAGAGCCTTGAGCTTGAAGCCCAGTAGGTCTGTGGCCCTCAGGGCCAGAGCCATGCTTTCAAGGCAGGGAAGCGGCCTGCAAGCTGAGTGGGAGTGGGGGAGGGGAGGGAGACAGCTGAAGCCGAGTCCAGAAGGGCGACGATGGAAGAGCTGCAGCTGGGTCAGAGCCTGGAGGGAGGGCGGGGCCTTCACTGAGGACCCCCCCCCCCGGAGGCCAGCCCTAGGCCCTGGCGGTCACGCATGCGCCCTTGGCCTGTGTGGTGTGTGGGGGGTTGAACCCAAGCCCGCAGGGCTCCCGGAGCGGCCAGAGAAAGAAGGGCCCATGGAGAGGTAGGCGAGGTGGGCAGGGGGCGCCAGCTTACTCTCCTCAGCTCCCTGAGGGAGAGAGAGAGAGACAGAGACAGAGAGAGAGATCCCTGACCTCTGAGTCTCTGCCTCCACCGCTGGCTGGTGCCAACTCACGCGCCATCCCACTTCCAGCCATCACCCCCACGCCTGCCCCGGGGCCAGCCCCACCACAGACAGGCCGGTTGGTTCCTGCTCACCTCTGTGCCATCCCTTCCTGACCTGACCCCAGTGCAGGGGATAAGCTTCAGACAAGTCTTTCCATGTCCCTCTGCATGACAATAGACTTCCTCCCCTCTCCCATTCCACAGGCCCACCCAGGACAGCCACCTTTGTCATTAGCTCAGGAGAGGATGCAAGATGAGAATCTCTGCTATTGTGTGGGGAGACTCAGTTTCCCCCGGGTTTCCCCCCATGGACACATGTTCTTCAGCTGGGTCTGATTTTCTCCAGACAAGCTGTCTTGGGAAGGATTTGGCCAGCCCTAAGAACCAGAAGGGAAAGGGCGGAGGGGGGGTTCTCTCTCTGCCCCCCGACAGCCCCGAGCTGGGGTCGGCTCCCTCAGACCTGGCCAGGGGCAGCCCATCCCCCGGCGCCCTTCCCCGGGGCATCCAAGGGCAGGCTCGGCGCCAGCCCCACCCCCGCTCGCCACTGCCCGACCATCGTCCTCCCTCGGGGGGCCTGGGCAGGACAGGGACCCGGGTGTGGGAGGCCTCCAGATCTCAGGCCTGGCACACCGTTTACCAGGCTGCTTCCTCCTCTGACGGGGGCCCAGCACACGCCCCAGGAGACTTGGCAGCCGCCCCCAGGGCTCTATCCTCTGGAACTCGTCCCCTTGGAAGGGGCCTGGCCCAGGTGCCAGGTTCGGCTGGTCGGCCAGCCTCCTTTGGAGAAAGCAGGCAAGCCGAGCCAGGCTTGCAGTGGCCCTGGCGTGACACCTGCCACCCTCAGGCAGAGGGCCTCCCGCGTGCCCTCCATGGCGGGTTTCTCCCCCGGAGCCGTGGCCTGGGCACTAGGAAGGCCGGGCCTCCCCGACTCCCGGGAGGAGGGGCTAACCCAGTTGCGCCCTGGCCCCCAAACCCTCTGGTGCCATCTGCCTGTCTCGGCACTTCTGACTCCACAGAGCCTTTCCTACATCTGGGCTGCCTGCCGTGGCAAAGTGCAGGCGTAGGGTCAGGCCATGGTTTTGTCTTTCCAGGAAAAAATGAGCCCCTGGCCGAAGCAGCAGGCCCAGGCAGAGCCTTGAGCTTGAAGCCCAGTAGGTCTGTGGCCCTCAGGGCCCAGAGCCATGCTTTCAAGGCAGGGAAGCGGCCTGCAAGCTGAGTGGGAGTGGGGAGAGGTGAGGGAGACAGCTGAAGCCGAGTCCAGAAGGTCGGCGATGGAAAAGCTGCAGCTGGGTCAGAGCCTGGAGGGAGGGCGGGGCCTTCACTGAGGACCCCCCCCCCCCCCGAGGCCAGCCCTAGGCCCCGGCGGTCATGCATGCGCCCTTGGCCTGTGCGGTGTGTGGGGGGGTTGAACCCAAGCCCGCAGGGCTCCCGGAGCGGCCAGAGAACGAAGGGCCCATGGAGAGGTAGGCGAGGTGGGCAGGGGGCGCCCACCTTACTCTCCTCAGCTCCCTGAGGGAGAGAGAGAGAGACAGAGACAGAGAGGAGAGATCCCTGACCTCTGAGTCTCTGCCTCCACCGCTGGCTGGTGCCAACTCACGCGCCATCCCACTTCCAGCCATCACCCCCACGCCTGCCTCAGGGCCAGCCCCACCACAGAGAGGCCGGTTGGTTCCTGCTCACCTCTGTGCCGTCCCACTTCCCGACCTGACCCCAGTGCAGGGGATAAGCTTCAGACAAGTCTTTCCATGTCCCTCTGCATGACAATAGACTTCCTCCCCTCTCCCATTCCACAGGCCCACCCGGGACATCCACCTTTGTCCATTAGCTCAGGAGAGGATGCAAGATGAGAATCTCTGCTATTGTGTGGGGAGACTCAGTTTCCCGGGTTTCCCCCATGGACACATGTTCTTCAGCTGGGTCTGATTTTCTCCAGACAAGCTGTCTTGGGAAGGATTTGGCCAGCCCCTAAGAACCTGAAGGGAAAGGGCGGGAGGGGGGTTCTCTCTCTGCCCCCGACAGCCCCGAGCTGGGTCGGTCCCTCAGACCTGGCCAGGGGCAGCCCATCCCCCGGCGCCCTTCCCCGGGGCATCCAAGGGCAGGCTCGGCGCCAGCCCCACCCCGCTCGCCACTGCCCGACCATCGTCCTCCCTCGGGGGGCCTGGGCAGGACAGGGACCCGGGTGTGGGAGGCCTCCAGATCTCAGGCCTGGCACACCGTTTACCCAGGCTGTTTCCTCCTCTGACGGGGGCCCCAGCACACACCCCAGGAGACTTGGCAGCCGCCCCCAGGGCTCTAGCCTCTGGAACTCGTCCCCTTGGAAGGGGCCTGGCCCAGGTGCCAGGTTCGGCTGGTCGGCCAGCCTCCTTTGGAGAAAGCAGGCAAGCCGAGCCAGGCTTGCAGTGGCCCTGGCGTGACACCTGCCACCCTCAGGCAGAGGGCCTCCCGCGTGCCCTCCATGGCGGGTTTCTCCCCGGAGCCGTGGCCTGGGCACTAGGAAGGCCGGGCCTCCCCGACTCCCCGGGAGGAGGGGCTAGCCCAGTTGCGCCCTGGCCCCCAAACCCTCTGGTGCCATCTGCCTGTCTCGGCACTTCTGACTCCACAGAGCCTTTCCTACATCTGGGCTGCCTGCCGTGGCAAAGTGCAGGCGTGGGGTGAGGCCATGGTTTTTGTATTTCCAGGAAAAAATGAGCCCCTGGCCGAAGCAGCAGGCCCAGGCAGAGCCTTGAGCTTGAAGCCCAGTAGGTCTGTGGCCCTCAGGGCCAGAGCCATGCTTTCAAGGCAGGGAAGCGGGCCTGCAAGCTGAGTGGGAGTGGGGGAGGGGAGGGAGACAGCTGAAGCCGAGTCCAGAAGGGCGGCGATGGAAGAGCTGCAGCTGGGTCAGAGCCTGGAGGGAGGGCGGGGCCTTCACTGAGGACCCCCCGAGGCCAGCCCTAGGCCCTGGCGGTCGCGCATGCGCCCTTGGCCTGTGCGGTGTGTGGGGGGGTTGAACCCAAGCCCGCAGGGCTCCCGGAGCGGCCAGAGAAAGAAGGGCCCATGGAGAGGTAGGCGAGGTGGGCAGGGGGCGCCACCTTACTCTCCTCAGCTCCCTGAGGGAGGAGAGAGAGAGACAGAGACAGAGAGAGAGATCCCTGACCTCTGAGTCTCTGCCTCCACCGCTGGCTGGTGCGAACTCACGCGCCATCCCACTTCCAGCCATCACCCCCACGCCCTGCCCCAGGGCCAGCCCCATCACAGACAGGCCAGTTGGTTCCTGCTCACCTCTGTGCCGTCCCTTCCCGAACCTGACCCCAGTGCAGGGGATAAGCTTCAGACAAGTCTTTCCAAGTCCCTCTGCATGACAATAGACTTCCTCCCCTCTCCCATTCCACAGGCCCACCCGGGACAGCCACCTTTGTAATTAGCTCAGGAGAGGATGCAAGATGAGAATCTCTGCTATTGTGTGGGGAGACTCAGTTTCCCGGGTTTCCCCCATGGACACATGTTCTTCAGCTGGGTCTGATTTTCTCCAGACAAGCTGTCTTGGGAAGGATTTGGCCAGCCCTAAGAACCTGAAGGGAAAGGGCGGAGGGGGGGTTCTCTCTCTGCCCCCGACAGCCCCGAGCTGGGTCGGTCCCTCAGACCTGGCCCAGGGGCATCCCATCCCCCGGCGCCCTTCCCGGGGGCATCCAAGGGCAGGCTCGGCGCCAGCCCCACCCCCGCTCTCCACTGCCCGACCATCGTCCTCCCTCGGGGGGGCCTGGGCAGGACAGGGACCCCGGCTGTGGGAGGGCCTCCAGATCTCAGGCCTGGCACACACCGTTTACCAGGCTGCTTCCTCCTCTGACGGGGGCCCAGCACACGCCCCAGGAGACTTGGCAGCCGCCCCCAGGGCTCTAGCCTCTGGAACTCGTCCCCTTGGAAGGGGCCTGGCCCAGGTGCCAGGTTCGGCATGGTCGGCCAGCCTCCTTTGGAGAAAGCAGGCAAGCCGAGCCAGGCTTGCAGTGGCCCTGGCGTGACACCTGCCACCTCAGGCAGAGGGCCTCCCGCGTGCCCTCCATGGCGGGTTTCTCCCCGGAGCCGTGGCCTGGGCACTAGGAAGGCCGGGCCTCCCCGACTCCCGGGAGGAGGGGCTAGCCCAGTTGCGCCCTGGCCCCCAAACCCTCTGGTGCCATCTGCCTGTCTCGGCACTTCTGACTCCACAGAGCCTTTCCTACATCTGGGCTGCCTGCCGTGGCAA
>NW_026691737.1:0-50912 GCF_020826845.1 Diceros bicornis minor
TTTCCTGGAAAGACAAAGCCATGGCCTCACCCCACGCCTGCACTTTGCCACGGCAGGCAGCCCAGGTGTAGGAAAGGCTCTGTGGAGTCAGAAGTGCCGAGACAGGCAGATGGCACCGCAGGCTTTGGGGGCCAGGGCGCAAGTGGGCTAGCCCCTCCTCCCGGGAGTCGGGGAGGCCCGGCCTTCCTAGTGCCCAGGCCACGGCTCCGGGGAGAAACCCGCCATGGAGGGCACGCGGGAGGCCTCTGCCTGAGGTGGCAGGTGTCACGCCAGGGCCACTGCAAGCCTGGCTCGGCTTGCCTGCTTTCTCCAAAGGAGGCTGGCCGACCAGCCGAACCTGGCACCTGGGCCAGGCCCCTTCCAAGGGGACGAGTTCCAGAGGATAGAGCCCTGGGGGCGGCTGCCAAGTCT
This sequence comes from Diceros bicornis minor, assembly GCF_020826845.1. Lineage (NCBI taxonomy): Eukaryota > Metazoa > Chordata > Mammalia > Perissodactyla > Rhinocerotidae > Diceros > Diceros bicornis. Next base: position 412 of record NW_026691737.1, read on the forward strand.
CCTGGGGCGTGTGCTGGGCCCCCGTCAGAGGAGGAAGCAGCCTGGTAAACGGTGTGCCAGGCCTGAGATCTGGAGGCCTCCCACAGCCGGGGTCCCTGTCCTGCCCAGGCCCCCCGAGGGAGGACGATGGTCGGGCAGTGGCGAGCGGGGTGGGGCTGGCGCCGAGCCTGCCCTTGGATGCCCCGGGGAAGGGCGCCGGGGATGGGCTGCCCCTGGCCGGGTCTGAGGGACCGACCCAGCTCGGGGCTGTCGGGGGCAGAGAGAGAACCCCCCTCCGCCCTTTCCCTTCAGGTTCTTAGGGCTGGCCAAATCCTTCCAGACAGCTTGTCTGGAGAAAATCAGACCCAGCTGAAGAACATGTGTCCATGGGGGAAACCCGGGAAACTGAGTCTCCCCACACAATAGCAGAGATTCTCATCTTGCATCCTCTCCTGAGCTAATGACAAAGGTGGATGTCCCGGGTGGGCCTGTGGAATGGGAGAGGGGAGGAAGTCTATTGTCATGCAGAGGACATGGAAAGACTTGTCTGAAGCTTATCCCCTGCACTGGGGTCAGGTCGGGAAGGGACGGCACAGAGGTGAGCAGGAACCAACCGGCCTCTCTGTGGTGGGGCTGGCCCCGGGGCAGGCGTGGGGGTGATGGCTGGAAGTGGGATGGCGCGTGAGTTGGCACCAGCCAGCGGTGGAGGCAGAGACTCAGAGGTCAGGGATCTCTCTCTCTGTCTCTGTCTCTCTCTCTCTCCCTCAGGGAGCTGAGCAGAGTAAGGTGGCGCCCCCTGCCCACCTCGCCTACCTCTCCATGGGCCCTTCTTTCTCTGGCCGCTCCGGGAGCCCTGCGGGCTTGGGTTCAACCCCCCCACACACCGCACAGGCCAAGGGCGCATGCGCGACCGCCGGGGCCTAGGGCTGGCCTCTGGGGGGGGGGGTCCTCAGTGAAGGCCCCGCCCTCCCTCCAGGCTCTGACCCAGCTGCAGCTCTTCCATCGCCGCCCTTCTGGACTCGGCTTCAGCTGTCTCCCTCCCCTCCCCCACTCCCACTCAGCTTGCAGGCCGCTTCCCTGCCTTGAAAGCATTGCTCTGGCCCTGAGGGCCACAGACCTACTGGGCTTCAAGCTCAAGGCTCTGCCTGGGCCTGCTGCTTCGGCCAGGGGCTCATTTTTCCTGGAAAGACAAAGCCATGGCCTCACCCCACGCCTGCACTTTGCCACGGCAGGCAGCCCAGGTGTAGGAAGGCTCTGTGGAGTCAGAAGTGCCGAGACAGGCAGATGGCACCGCAGGCTTTGGGGGCCAGGGCGCAAGTGGGCTAGCCCCTCCTCCCGGGAGTCGGGGAGGCCCGGCCTTCCTAGTGCCCAGGCCACGGCTCCGGGGAGAAACCCGCCATGGAGGGCACGCGGGAGGCCCTCTGCCTGAGGTGGCAGGTTGTCACGCCAGGGCCCACTGCAAGCCTGGCTCGGCTTGCCTGCTTTCTCCAAAGGAGGCTGGCCGACCAGCCGAACCTGGCACCTGGGCCAGGCCCCTTCCAAGGGGACGAGTTCCAGAGGATAGAGCCCTGGGGGCGGCTGCCAAGTCTCCTGGGGCGTGGTGCTGGGCCCCCGTCAGAGGAGAAGCAGCCTGGTAAACGGTGTGCCAGGCCTGAGATCTGGAGGCCTCCCACAGCCGGGTCCCTGTCCTGCCCAGGCCCCCCGAGGGAGGACGATGGTCGGGCAGTGGCGAGCGGGGTGGGGCTGGCGCCGAGCCTGCCCTTGGATGCCCCGGGGAAGGGCGCCGGGGGATGGGCTGCCCCTGGCCGGGTCTGAGGGACCGACCCAGCTCGGGGCTGTCGGGGGCAGAGAGAGAACCCCCCTCCGCCCTTTCCCTTCAGGTTCTTAGGGCTGGCCAAATCCTTCCCAAGACAGCTTGTCTGGAGAAAATCAGACCCAGCTGAAGAACATGTGTCCATGGGGGAAACCCGGGAAACTGAGTCTCCCCACACAATAGCAGAGATTCTCATCTGCATCCTCTCCTGAGCTAATGACAAAGGTGGATGTCCCGGGTGGGCCTGTGGAATGGGAGAGGGGAGGAAGTCTATTGTCATGCAGAGGGACATGGAAAGACTTGTCTGAAGCTTATCCCCTGCACTGGGGTCAGGTCGGGAAGGGACGGCACAGAGGTGAGCAGGAACCAACCGGCCTCTCTGTGGTGGGGCTGGCCCCGGGCAGGCGTGGGGTGATGGCTGGAAGTGGGATGGCGCGTGAGTTGGCACCAGCCAGCGGTGGAGGCAGAGACTCAGAGGTCAGGGATCTCTCTCTCTGTCTCTGTCTCTCTCTCTCTCCCTCAGGGAGCTGAGCAGAGTAAGGTGGCGGCCCCCTGCCCACCTCGCCTACCTCTCCATGGGCCCTTCTTTCTCTGGCCGCTCCGGGAGCCCTGCGGGCTTGGGTTCAACCCCCCACACACCGCACAGGCCAAGGGCGCATGCGCGACCGCCGGGGCCTAGGGCTGGCCTCTGGGGGGGGGGGGTCCTCAGTGAAGGCCCCCGCCCTCCCTCCAGGCTCTGACCCAGCTGCAGCTCTTCCATCGCCGCCCTTCTGGACTCGGCTTCAGCTGTCTCCCTCCCCTCCCCCACTCCCACTCAGCTTGCAGGCCGCTTCCTGCCTTGAAAGCATTGCTCTGGCCCTGAGGGCCACAGACCTACTGGGCTTCAAGCTCAAGGCTCTGCCTGGGCCTGCTGCTTCGGCCAGGGGCTCATTTTTTCCTGGAAAGACAAAGCCATGGCCTCACCCCACGCCTGCACTTTGCCACGGCAGGCAGCCCAGGTGTAGGAAAGGCTCTGTGGAGTCAGAAGTGCCGAGACAGGCAGATGGCACCGCAGGCTTTGGGGGCCAGGGCGCAAGTGGGCTAGCCCCTCCTCCCGGGAGTCGGGGAGGCCCGGCCTTCCTAGTGCCCAGGCCACGGCTCCGGGGAGAAACCCGCCATGGAGGGCACGCGGGAGGCCCTCTGCCTGAGGTGGCAGGTGTCACGCCAGGGCCACTGCAAGCCTGGCTCGGCTTGCCTGCTTTCTCCAAAGGAGGCTGGCCGACCAGCCGAACCTGGCACCTGGGCCAGGCCCCTTCCAAGGGGACGAGTTCCAGAGGATAGAGCCCTGGGGGCGGCTGCCAAGTCTCCTGGGGCGTGTGCTGGGCCCCCGTCAGAGGAGGAAGCAGCCTGGTAAACGGTGTGCCAGGCCTGAGATCTGGAGGCCTCCCACAGCCGGGTCCCTGTCCTGCCCAGGCCCCCCGAGGGAGGACGATGGTCGGGCAGTGGCGAGCGGGGTGGGGCTGGCGCCGAGCCTGCCCTTGGATGCCCCGGGGAAGGGCGCCGGGGGATGGGCTGCCCCTGGCCGGGTCTGAGGGACCGACCCAGCTCGGGGCTGTCGGGGGCAGAGAGAGAACCCCCCTCCGCCCTTTCCCTTCAGGTTCTTAGGGCTGGCCAAATCCTTCCCAAGACAGCTTGTCTGGAGAAAATCAGACCCAGCTGAAGAACATGTGTCCATGGGGGAAACCCGGGAAACTGAGTCTCCCCACACAATAGCAGAGATTCTCATCTTGCATCCTCTCCTGAGCTAATGACAAAGGTGGATGTCCCGGGTGGGCTGTGGAATGGGAGAGGGGAGGAAGTCTATTGTCATGCAGAGGGACATGGAAAGACTTGTCTGAAGCTTATCCCCTGCACTGGGGTCAGGTCGGGAAGGACGGCACAGAGGTGAGCAGGAACCAACCGCCTCTCTGTGGTGGGGCTGGCCCCGGGGCAGGCGTGGGGGTGATGGCTGGAAGTGGGATGGCGCGTGAGTTGGCACCAGCCAGCGGTGGAGGCAGAGACTCAGAGGTCAGGGATCTCTCTCTCTGTCTCTGTCTCTCTCTCTCTCCCTCAGGGAGCTGAGCAGAGTAAGGTGGCGCCCCCTGCCCACCTCGCCTACCTCTCCATGGGCCCTTCTTTCTCTGGCCGCTCCGGGAGCCCTGCGGGCTTGGGTTCAACCCCCCACACACCGCACAGGCCAAGGGCGCATGCGCGACCGCCGGGGCCTAGGGCTGGCCTCTGGGGGGGGGGTCCTCAGTGAAGGCCCCGCCCTCCCTCCAGGCTCTGACCCAGCTGCAGCTCTTCCATCGCCGCCCTTCTGGACTCGGCTTCAGCTGTCTCCCTCCCCTCCCCCACTCCCACTCAGCTTGCAGGCCGCTTCCCTGCCTTGAAAGCATTGCTCTGGCCCTGAGGGCCACAGACCTACTGGGCTTCAAGCTCAAGGCTCTGCCTGGGCCTGCTGCTTCGGCCAGGGGCTCATTTTTTCCTGGAAAGACAAAGCCATGGCCTCACCCCACGCCTGCACTTTGCCACGGCAGGCAGCCCAGGTGTAGGAAAGGCTCTGTGGAGTCAGAAGTGCCGAGACAGGCAGATGGCACCGCAGGCTTTGGGGGCCAGGGCGCAAGTGGGCTAGCCCCTCCTCCCGGGAGTCGGGGAGGCCCGGCCTTCCTAGTGCCCAGGCCACGGCTCCGGGGAGAAACCCGCCATGGAGGGCACGCGGAGGCCCTCTGCCTGAGGTGGCAGGTGTCACGCCAGGGCCACTGCAAGCCTGGCTCGGCTTGCCTGCTTTCTCCAAAGGAGGCTGGCCGACCAGCCGAACCTGGCACCTGGGCCAGGCCCCTTCCAAGGGGACGAGTTCCAGAGGATAGAGCCCTGGGGGCGGCTGCCAAGTCTCCTGGGGCGTGTGCTGGGCCCCCGTCAGAGGAGGAAGCAGCCTGGTAAACGGTGTGCCAGGCCTGAGATCTGGAGGCCTCCACAGCCGGGTCCCTGTCCTGCCCAGGCCCCCCGAGGGAGGACGATGGTCGGGCAGTGGCGAGCGGGGTGGGGCTGGCGCCGAGCCTGCCCTTGGATGCCCCGGGGAAGGGCGCCGGGGGATGGGCTGCCCCTGGCCGGGTCTGAGGGACCGACCCAGCTCGGGGCTGTCGGGGCAGAGAGAGAACCCCCCTCCGCCCTTTCCCTTTCAGGTTCTTAGGGCTGGCCAAATCCTTCCCAAGACAGCTTTGTCTGGAGAAAATCAGACCCAGCTGAAGAACATGTGTCCATGGGGGAAACCCGGGAAACTGAGTCTCCCCACACAATAGCAGAGATTCTCATCTTGCATCCTCTCCTGAGCTAATGACAAAGGTGGATGTCCCGGGTGGGCCTGTGGAATGGGAGAGGGGAGGAAGTCTATTGTCATGCAGAGGGACATGGAAAGACTTGTCTGAAGCTTATCCCCTGCACTGGGGTCAGGTCGGGAAGGGACGGCACAGAGGTGAGCAGGAACCAACCGGCCTCTCTGTGGTGGGGCTGGCCCCGGGGCAGGCGTGGGGGTGATGGCTGGAAGTGGGATGGCGCGTGAGTTGGCACCAGCCAGCGGTGGAGGCAGAGACTCAGAGGTCAGGGATCTCTCTCTCTGTCTCTGTCTCTCTCTCTCTCCCTCAGGGAGCTGAGCAGAGTAAGGTGGCGCCCCCTGCCCACCTCGCCTACCTCTCCATGGGCCCTTCTTTCTCTGGCCGCTCCGGGAGCCCTGCGGGCTTGGGTTCAACCCCCCACACACCGCACAGGCCAAGGGCGCATGCGCGACCGCCGGGGCCTAGGGCTGGCCTCTGGGGGGGGGGGTCCTCAGTGAAGGCCCCGCCCTCCCTCCAGGCTCTGACCCAGCTGCAGCTCTTCCATCGCCGCCCTTCTGGACTCGGCTTCAGCTGTCTCCCTCCCTCCCCCACTCCCACTCAGCTTGCAGGCCGCTTCCCTGCCTTGAAAGCATTGCTCTGGCCCTGAGGGCCACAGACCTACTGGGCTTCAAGCTCAAGGCTCTGCCTGGGCCTGCTGCTTCGGCCAGGGGCTCATTTTTTCCTGGAAAGACAAAGCCATGGCCTCACCCCACGCCTGCACTTTGCCACGGCAGGCAGCCCAGGTGTAGGAAAGGCTCTGTGGAGTCAGAAGTGCCGAGACAGGCAGATGGCACCGCAGGCTTTGGGGGCCAGGGCGCAAGTGGGCTAGCCCCTCCTCCCGGGAGTCGGGGAGGCCCGGCCTTCCTAGTGCCCAGGCCACGGCTCCGGGGAGAAACCCGCCATGGAGGGCACGCGGGAGGCCTCTGCCTGAGGTGGCAGGTGTCACGCCAGGGCCACTGCAAGCCTGGCTCGGCTTGCCTGCTTTCTCCAAAGGAGGCTGGCCGACCAGCCGAACCTGGCACCTGGGCCAGGCCCCTTCCAAGGGGACGAGTTCCAGAGGCTAGAGCCCTGGGGGCGGCTGCCAAGTCTCCTGGGGCGTGTGCTGGCCCCCGTCAGAGGAGGAAGCAGCCTGGTAAACGGTGTGCCAGGCCTGAGATCTGGAGGCCTCCCACAGCCGGGTCCCTGTCCTGCCCAGGCCCCCCGAGGGAGGACGATGGTCGGGCAGTGGCGAGCGGGGTGGGGCTGGCGCCGAGCCTGCCCTTGGATGCCCCGGGGAAGGGCGCCGGGGGATGGGCTGCCCCTGGCCGGGTCTGAGGGACCGACCCAGCTCGGGGCTGTCGGGGCAGAGAGAGAACCCCCCTCCGCCCTTTCCCTTCAGGTTCTTAGGGCTGGCCAAATCCTTCCCAAGACAGCTTGTCTGGAGAAAATCAGACCCAGCTGAAGAAATGTGTCCATGGGGAAACCCGGGAAACTGAGTCTCCCCACACAATAGCAGAGATTCTCATCTTGCATCCTCTCCTGAGCTAATGACAAAGGTGGATGTCCCGGGTGGGCCTGTGGAATGGGAGAGGGGAGGAAGTCTATTGTCATGCAGAGGGACATGGAAAGACTTGTCTGAAGCTTATCCCCTGCACTGGGGTCAGGTCGGGAAGGGACGGCACAGAGGTGAGCAGGAACCAACCGGCCTCTCTGTGGTGGGGCTGGCCCCGGGGCAGGCGTGGGGGTGATGGCTGGAAGTGGGATGGCGCGTGAGTTGGCACCAGCCAGCGGTGGAGGCAGAGACTCAGAGGTCAGGGATCTCTCTCTCTGTCTCTGTCTCTCTCTCTCTCCCTCAGGGAGCTGAGCAGAGTAAGGTGGCGCCCCCTGCCCACCTCGCCTACCTCTCCATGGGCCCTTCATTCTCTGGCCGCTCCGGGAGCCCTGCGGGCTTGGGTTCAACCCCCCACACACCGCACAGGCCAAGGGCGCATGCGCGACCGCCGGGGCCTAGGGCTGGCCTCGGGGGGGGGGGGGGGTCCTCAGTGAAGGCCCCGCCCTCCCTCCAGGCTCTGACCCAGCTGCAGCTCTTCCATCGCCGCCCTTCTGGACTCGGCTTCAGCTGTCTCCCTCCCCTCCCCCACTCCACTCAGCTTGCAGGCCGCTTCCCTGCCTTGAAAGCATTGCTCTGGCCCTGAGGGCCACAGACCTACTGGGCTTCAAGCTCAAGGCTCTGCCTGGGCCTGCTGCTTCGGCCAGGGGCTCATTTTTTCCTGGAAAGACAAAGCCATGGCCTCACCCCACGCCTGCACTTTGCCACGGCAGCAGCCCAGGTGTAGGAAAGGCTCTGTGGAGTCAGAAGTGCCGAGACAGGCAGATGGCACCGCAGGCTTTGGGGGCCAGGGCGCAAGTGGGCTAGCCCTCCTCCCGGGAGTCGGGGAGGCCCGGCCTTCCTAGTGCCCAGGCCACGGCTCCGGGGAGAAACCCGCCATGGAGGGCACGCGGGAGGCCCTCTGCCTGAGGTGGCAGGTGTCACGCCAGGGCCACTGCAAGCCTGGCTCGGCTTGCCTGCTTTCTCCAAAGGAGGCTGGCCGACCAGCCGAACCTGGCACCTGGGCCAGGCCCCTTCCAAGGGGACGAGTTCCAGAGGATAGAGCCCTGGGGGCGGCTGCCAAGTCTCCTGGGGCGTGTGCTGGGCCCCCGTCAGAGGAGGAAGCAGCCTGGTAAACGGTGTGCCAGGCCTGAGATCTGGAGGCCTCCCACAGCCGGGTCCCTGTCCTGCCCAGGCCCCCCGAGGGAGGACGATGGTCGGGCAGTGGCGAGCGGGGTGGGGCTGGCGCCGAGCCTGCCCTTGGATGCCCCGGGGAAGGGCGCCGGGGGATGGGCTGCCCCTGCCGGGTCTGAGGGACCGACCCAGCTCGGGGCTGTCGGGGGCAGAGAGAGAACCCCCCTCCGCCCTTTCCCTTCAGGTTCTTAGGGCTGGCCAAATCCTTCCCAAGACAGCTTGTCTGGAGAAAATCAGACCCAGCTGAAGAACATGTGTCCATGGGGGAAACCCGGGAAACTGAGTCTCCCACACAATAGCAGAGATTCTCATCTTGCATCCTCTCCTGAGCTAATGACAAAGGTGGATGTCCCGGGTGGGCCTGTGGAATGGAGAGGGGAGGAAGTCTATTGTCATGCAGAGGGACATGGAAAGACTTGTCTGAAGCTTATCCCCTGCACTGGGGTCAGGTCGGGAAGGGACGGCACAGAGGTGAGCAGGAACCAACCGGCCTCTCTGTGGTGGGGCTGGCCCCGGGGCAGGCGTGGGGGTGATGGCTGGAAGTGGGATGGCGCGTGAGTTGGCACCAGCCAGCGGTGGAGGCAGAGACTCAGAGGTCAGGGATCTCTCTCTCTGTCTCTGTCTCTCTCTCTCTCCCTCAGGGAGCTGAGCAGAGTAAGGTGGCGCCCCCTGCCCACCTCGCCTACCTCTCCATGGGCCCTTCATTCTCTGGCCGCTCCGGGAGCCCTGCGGGCTTGGGTTCAACCCCCCACACACCGCACAGGCCAAGGGCGCATGCGCGACCGCCGGGGCTAGGGCTGGCCTCGGGGGGGGGGGGTCCTCAGTGAAGGCCCCGCCCTCCCTCCAGGCTCTGACCCAGCTGCAGCTCTTCCATCGCCGCCCTTCTGGACTCGGCTTCAGCTGTCTCCCTCCCCTCCCCCACTCCCACTCAGCTTGCAGGCCGCTTCCTGCCTTGAAAGCATTGCTCTGGCCCTGAGGGCCACAGACCTACTGGGCTTCAAGCTCAAGGCTCTGCCTGGGCCTGCTGCTTCGGCCAGGGGCTCATTTTTTCCTGGAAAGACAAAGCCATGGCCTCACCCCACGCCTGCACTTTGCCACGGCAGGCAGCCCAGGTGTAGGAAAGGCTCTGTGGAGTCAGAAGTGCCGAGACAGGCAGATGGCACCGCAGGCTTTGGGGGCCAGGGCGCAAGTGGGCTAGCCCCTCCTCCCGGGAGTCGGGGAGGCCCGGCCTTCCTAGTGCCCAGGCCACGGCTCCGGGGAGAAACCCGCCATGGAGGGCACGCGGGAGGCCCTCTGCCTGAGGTGGCAGGTGTCACGCCAGGGCCACTGCAAGCCTGGCTCGGCTTGCCTGCTTTCTCCAAAGGAGGCTGGCCGACCAAGCCGAACCTGGCACCTGGGCCAGGCCCCTTCCAAGGGGACGAGTTCCAGAGGATAGAGCCCTGGGGGCGGCTGCCAAGTCTCCTGGGGCGTGTGCTGGGCCCCCGTCAGAGGAGGAAGGCAGCCTGGTAAACGGTGTGCCAGGCCTGAGATCTGGAGGCCTCCCACAGCCGGGTCCCTGTCCTGCCCAGGCCCCCCGAGGGAGGACGATGGTCGGGCAGTGGCGAGCGGGGTGGGGCTGGCGCCGAGCCTGCCCTTGGATGCCCCGGGGAAGGGCGCCGGGGGATGGGCTGCCCCTGGCCGGGTCTGAGGGACCGACCCAGCTCGGGGCTGTCGGGGGCAGAGAGAGAACCCCCCTCCGCCCTTTCCCTTCAGGTTCTTAGGGCTGGCCAAATCCTTCCCAAGACAGCTTGTCTGGAGAAAATCAGACCAGCTGAAGAACATGTGTCCATGGGGGAAACCCGGGAAACTGAGTCTCCCCACACAATAGCAGAGATTCTCATCTTGCATCCTCTCCTGAGCTAATGACAAAGGTGGATGTCCCGGGTGGGCCTGTGGAATGGGAGAGGGGAGGAAGTCTATTGTCATGCAGAGGGACATGGAAAGACTTGTCTGAAGCTTATCCCCTGCACTGGGGTCAGGTCGGGAAGGGACGGCACAGAGGTGAGCAGGAACCAACCGGCCTCTCTGTGGTGGGGCTGGCCCCGGGCAGGCGTGGGGGTGATGGCTGGAAGTGGGATGGCGCGTGAGTTGGCACCAGCCAGCGGTGGAGGCAGAGACTCAGAGGTCAGGGATCTCTCTCTCTGTCTCTGTCTCTCTCTCTCTCCCTCAGGGAGCTGAGCAGAGTAAGGTGGCGCCCCCTGCCCACCTCGCCTACCTCTCCATGGGCCCTTCATTCTCTGGCCGCTCCGGGAGCCCTGCGGGCTTGGGTTCAACCCCCCACACACCGCACAGGCCAAGGGCGCATGCGCGACCGCCGGGGCCTAGGGCTGGCCTCGGGGGGGGGGGGGGTCCTCAGTGAAGGCCCCGCCCTCCCTCCAGGCTCTGACCCAGCTGCAGCTCTTCCATCGCCGCCCTTCTGGACTCGGCTTCAGCTGTCTCCCTCCCCTCCCCCACTCCCACTCAGCTTGCAGGCCGCTTCCCTGCCTTGAAAGCATTGCTCTGGCCCTGAGGGCCACAGACCTACTGGGCTTCAAGCTCAAGGCTCTGCCTGGGCCTGCTGCTTCGGCCAGGGGCTCATTTTTTCCTGGAAAGACAAAGCCATGGCCTCACCCCACGCCTGCACTTTGCCACGGCAGGCAGCCCAGGTGTAGGAAAGGCTCTGTGGAGTCAGAAGTGCCGAGACAGGCAGATGGCACCGCAGGCTTTGGGGGCCAGGGCGCAAGTGGGCTAGCCCCTCCTCCCGGGAGTCGGGGAGGCCCGGCCTTCCTAGTGCCCAGGCCACGGCTCCGGGGAGAAACCCGCCATGGAGGGCACGCGGGAGGCCCTCTGCCTGAGGTGGCAGGTGTCACGCCAGGGCCACTGCAAGCCTGGCTCGGCTTGCCTGCTTTCTCCAAAGGAGGCTGGCCGACCAGCCGAACCTGGCACCTGGGCCAGGCCCCTTCCAAGGGGACGAGTTCCAGAGGCTAGAGCCCTGGGGGCGGCTGCCAAGTCTCCTGGGGCGTGTGCTGGGCCCCCGTCAGAGGAGGAAGCAGCCTGGTAAACGGTGTGCCAGGCCTGAGATCTGGAGGCCTCCCACAGCCGGGTCCCTGTCCTGCCCAGGCCCCCCGAGGGAGGACGATGGTCGGGCAGTGGCGAGCGGGGTGGGGCTGGCGCCGAGCCTGCCCTTGGATGCCCCGGGGAAGGGCGCCGGGGGATGGGCTGCCCCTGGCCGGGTCTGAGGGACCGACCCAGCTCGGGGCTGTCGGGGGCAGAGAGAGAACCCCCCTCCGCCCTTTCCCTTCAGGTTCTTAGGGCTGGCCAAATCCTTCCCAAGACAGCTTGTCTGGAGAAAATCAGACCCAGCTGAAGAACATGTGTCCATGGGGGAAACCCGGGAAACTGAGTCTCCCCACACAATAGCAGAGATTCTCATCTTGCATCCTCTCCTGAGCTAATGACAAAGGTGGATGTCCCGGGTGGGCCTGTGGAATGGGAGAGGGGAGGAAGTCTATTGTCATGCAGAGGGACATGGAAAGACTTGTCTGAAGCTTATCCCCTGCACTGGGGTCAGGTCGGGAAGGGACGGCACAGAGGTGAGCAGGAACCAACCGGCCTCTCTGTGGTGGGGCTGGCCCCGGGGCAGGCGTGGGGGTGATGGCTGGAAGTGGGATGGCGCGTGAGTTGGCACCAGCCAGCGGTGGAGGCAGAGACTCAGAGGTCAGGGATCTCTCTCTCTGTCTCTGTCTCTCTCTCTCTCCCTCAGGGAGCTGAGGAGAGTAAGGTGGCGCCCCCTGCCCACCTCGCCTACCTCTCCATGGGCCCTTCTTTCTCTGGCCGCTCCGGGAGCCCTGCGGGCTTGGGTTCAACCCCCCACACACCGCACAGGCCAAGGGCGCATGCGCGACCGCCGGGGCCTAGGGCTGGCCTCGGGGGGGGGGGGTCCTCAGTGAAGGCCCCGCCCTCCCTCCAGGCTCTGACCCAGCTGCAGCTCTTCCATCGCCGCCCTTCTGGACTCGGCTTCAGCTGTCTCCCTCCCCTCCCCCACTCCCACTCAGCTTGCAGGCCGCTTCCCTGCCTTGAAAGCATTGCTCTGGCCCTGAGGGCCACAGACCTACTGGGCTTCAAGCTCAAGGCTCTGCCTGGGCCTGCTGCTTCGGCCAGGGGCTCATTTTTTCCTGGAAAGACAAAGCCATGGCCTCACCCCACGCCTGCACTTTGCCACGGCAGGCAGCCCAGGTGTAGGAAAGGCTCTGTGGAGTCAGAAGTGCCGAGACAGGCAGATGGCACCGCAGGCTTTGGGGGCCAGGGCGCAAGTGGGCTAGCCCCTCCTCCCGGGAGTCGGGGAGGCCCGGCCTTCCTAGTGCCCAGGCCACGGCTCCGGGGAGAAACCCGCCATGGAGGGCACGCGGGAGGCCCTCTGCCTGAGGTGGCAGGTGTCACGCCAGGGCCACTGCAAGCCTGGCTCGGCTTGCCTGCTTTCTCCAAAGGAGGCTGGCCGACCAGCCGAACCTGGCACCTGGGCCAGGCCCCTTCCAAGGGGACGAGTTCCAGAGGATAGAGCCCTGGGGGCGGCTGCCAAGTCTCCTGGGGCGTGTGCTGGGCCCCCGTCAGAGGAGGAAGCAGCCTGGTAAACGGTGTGCCAGGCCTGAGATCTGGAGGCCTCCCACAGCCGGGTCCCTGTCCTGCCCAGGCCCCCCGAGGGAGGACGATGGTCGGGCAGTGGCGAGCGGGGTGGGGCTGGCGCCGAGCCTGCCCTTGGATGCCCCGGGGAAGGGCGCCGGGGGATGGGCTGCCCCTGGCCGGGTCTGAGGGACCGACCCAGCTCGGGGCTGTCGGGGGCAGAGAGAGAACCCCCCTCCGCCCTTTCCCTTCAGGTTCTTAGGGCTGGCCAAATCCTTCCCAAGACAGCTTGTCTGGAGAAAATCAGACCCAGCTGAAGAACATGTGTCCATGGGGGAAACCCGGGAAACTGAGTCTCCCCACACAATAGCAGAGATTCTCATCTTGCATCCTCTCCTGAGCTAATGACAAAGGTGGATGTCCCGGGTGGGCCTGTGGAATGGGAGAGGGGAGGAAGTCTATTGTCATGCAGAGGGACATGGAAAGACTTGTCTGAAGCTTATCCCCTGCACTGGGGTCAGGTCGGGAAGGGATGGCACAGAGGTGAGCAGGAACCAACCGGCCTCTCTGTGGTGGGGCTGGCCCCGGGGCAGGCGTGGGGGTGATGGCTGGAAGTGGGATGGCGCGTGAGTTGGCACCAGCCAGCGGTGGAGGCAGAGACTCAGAGGTCAGGGATCACTCTCTCTGTCTCTGTCTCTCTCTCTCTCCCTCAGGGAGCTGAGCAGAGTAAGGTGGCGCCCCCTGCCCACCTCGCCTACCTCTCCATGGGCCCTTCTTTCTCTGGCCGCTAAGGGAGCCCTGCGGGCTTGGGTTCAACCCCCCACACACCGCACAGGCCAAGGGCGCATGCGCGACCGCCGGGGCCTAGGGCTGGCCTCGGGGGGGGGGGGGTCCTCAGTGAAGGCCCCGCCCTCCCTCCAGGCTCTGACCCAGCTGCAGCTCTTCCATCGCCGCCCTTCTGGACTCGGCTTCAGCTGTCTCCCTCCCCTCCCCCACTCCCACTCAGCTTGCAGGCCGCTTCCCTGCCTTGAAAGCATTGCTCTGGCCCTGAGGGCCACAGACCTACTGGGCTTCAAGCTCAAGGCTCTGCCTGGGCCTGCTGCTTCGGCCAGGGGCTCATTTTTTCCTGGAAAGACAAAGCCATGGCCTCACCCCACGCCTGCACTTTGCCACGGCAGGCAGCCCAGGTGTAGGAAAGGCTCTGTGGAGTCAGAAGTGCCGAGACAGGCAGATGGCACCGCAGGCTTTGGGGGCCAGGGCGCAAGTGGGCTAGCCCCTCCTCCCGGGAGTCGGGGAGGCCCGGCCTTCCTAGTGCCCAGGCCACGGCTCCGGGGAGAAACCCGCCATGGAGGGCACGCGGGAGGCCCTCTGCCTGAGGTGGCAGGTGTCACGCCAGGGCCACTGCAAGCCTGGCTCGGCTTGCCTGCTTTCTCCAAAGGAGGCTGGCCGACCAGCCGAACCTGGCACCTGGGCCAGGCCCCTTCCAAGGGGACGAGTTCCAGAGGATAGAGCCCTGGGGGCGGCTGCCAAGTCTCCTGGGGCGTGTGCTGGGCCCCCGTCAGAGGAGGAAGCAGCCTGGTAAACGGTGTGCCAGGCCTGAGATCTGGAGGCCTCCCACAGCCGGGTCCCTGTCCTGCCCAGGCCCCCCGAGGGAGGACGATGGTCGGGCAGTGGCGAGCGGGGTGGGGCTGGCGCCGAGCCTGCCCTTGGATGCCCCGGGGAAGGGCGCCGGGGGATGGGCTGCCCCTGGCCGGGTCTGAGGGACCGACCCAGCTCGGGGCTGTCGGGGGCAGAGAGAGAACCCCCCTCCGCCCTTTCCCTTCAGGTTCTTAGGGCTGGCCAAATCCTTCCCAAGACAGCTTGTCTGGAGAAAATCAGACCCAGCTGAAGAACATGTGTCCATGGGGGAAACCCGGGAAACTGAGTCTCCCCACACAATAGCAGAGATTCTCATCTTGCATCCTCTCCTGAGCTAATGACAAAGGTGGATGTCCCGGGTGGGCCTGTGGAATGGGAGAGGGGAGGAAGTCTATTGTCATGCAGAGGGACATGGAAAGACTTGTCTGAAGCTTATCCCCTGCACTGGGGTCAGGTCGGGAAGGGACGGCACAGAGGTGAGCAGGAACCAACCGGCCTCTCTGTGGTGGGGCTGGCCCCGGGGCAGGCGTGGGGGTGATGGCTGGAAGTGGGATGGCGCGTGAGTTGGCACCAGCCAGCGGTGGAGGCAGAGACTCAGAGGTCAGGGATCTCTCTCTCTGTCTCTGTCTCTCTCTCTCTCCCTCAGGGAGCTGAGGAGAGTAAGGTGGCGCCCCCTGCCCACCTCGCCTACCTCTCCATGGGCCCTTCTTTCTCTGGCCGCTCCGGGAGCCCTGCGGGCTTGGGTTCAACCCCCCACACACCGCACAGGCCAAGGGCGCATGCGCGACCGCCGGGGCCTAGGGCTGGCCTCGGGGGGGGGGGGGGTCCTCAGTGAAGGCCCCGCCCTCCCTCCAGGCTCTGACCCAGCTGCAGCTCTTCCATCGCCGCCCTTCTGGACTCGGCTTCAGCTGTCTCCCTCCCCTCCCCCACTCCCACTCAGCTTGCAGGCCGCTTCCCTGCCTTGAAAGCATTGCTCTGGCCCTGAGGGCCACAGACCTACTGGGCTTCAAGCTCAAGGCTCTGCCTGGGCCTGCTGCTTCGGCCAGGGGCTCATTTTTTCCTGGAAAGACAAAGCCATGGCCTCACCCCACGCCTGCACTTTGCCACGGCAGGCAGCCCAGGTGTAGGAAAGGCTCTGTGGAGTCAGAAGTGCCGAGACAGGCAGATGGCACCGCAGGCTTTGGGGGCCAGGGCGCAAGTGGGCTAGCCCCTCCTCCCGGGAGTCGGGGAGGCCCGGCCTTCCTAGTGCCCAGGCCACGGCTCCGGGGAGAAACCCGCCATGGAGGGCACGCGGGAGGCCCTCTGCCTGAGGTGGCAGGTGTCACGCCAGGGCCACTGCAAGCCTGGCTCGGCTTGCCTGCTTTCTCCAAAGGAGGCTGGCCGACCAGCCGAACCTGGCACCTGGGCCAGGCCCCTTCCAAGGGGACGAGTTCCAGAGGCTAGAGCCCTGGGGGCGGCTGCCAAGTCTCCTGGGGCGTGTGCTGGGCCCCCGTCAGAGGAGGAAGCAGCCTGGTAAACGGTGTGCCAGGCCTGAGATCTGGAGGCCTCCCACAGCCGGGTCCCTGTCCTGCCCAGGCCCCCCGAGGGAGGACGATGGTCGGGCAGTGGCGAGCGGGGTGGGGCTGGCGCCGAGCCTGCCCTTGGATGCCCCGGGGAAGGGCGCCGGGGGATGGGCTGCCCCTGGCCGGGTCTGAGGGACCGACCCAGCTCGGGGCTGTCGGGGGCAGAGAGAGAACCCCCCTCCGCCCTTTCCCTTCAGGTTCTTAGGGCTGGCCAAATCCTTCCCAAGACAGCTTGTCTGGAGAAAATCAGACCCAGCTGAAGAACATGTGTCCATGGGGGAAACCCGGGAAACTGAGTCTCCCCACACAATAGCAGAGATTCTCATCTTGCATCCTCTCCTGAGCTAATGACAAAGGTGGATGTCCCGGGTGGGCCTGTGGAATGGGAGAGGGGAGGAAGTCTATTGTCATGCAGAGGGACATGGAAAGACTTGTCTGAAGCTTATCCCCTGCACTGGGGTCAGGTCGGGAAGGGACGGCACAGAGGTGAGCAGGAACCAACCGGCCTCTCTGTGGTGGGGCTGGCCCCGGGGCAGGCGTGGGGGTGATGGCTGGAAGTGGGATGGCGCGTGAGTTGGCACCAGCCAGCGGTGGAGGCAGAGACTCAGAGGTCAGGGATCTCTCTCTCTGTCTCTGTCTCTCTCTCTCTCCCTCAGGGAGCTGAGCAGAGTAAGGTGGCGCCCCCTGCCCACCTCGCCTACCTCTCCATGGGCCCTTCTTTCTCTGGCCGCTCCGGGAGCCCTGCGGGCTTGGGTTCAACCCCCCACACACCGCACAGGCCAAGGGCGCATGCGCGACCGCCGGGGCCTAGGGCTGGCCTCGGGGGGGGGGGTCCTCAGTGAAGGCCCCGCCCTCCCTCCAGGCTCTGACCCAGCTGCAGCTCTTCCATCGCCGCCCTTCTGGACTCGGCTTCAGCTGTCTCCCTCCCCTCCCCCACTCCCACTCAGCTTGCAGGCCGCTTCCCTGCCTTGAAAGCATTGCTCTGGCCCTGAGGGCCACAGACCTACTGGGCTTCAAGCTCAAGGCTCTGCCTGGGCCTGCTGCTTCGGTCAGGGGCTCATTTTTTCCTGGAAAGACAAAGCCATGGCCTCACCCCACGCCTGCACTTTGCCACGGTAGGCAGCCCAGGTGTAGGAAAGGCTCTGTGGAGTCAGAAGTGCCGAGACAGGCAGATGGCACCGCAGGCTTTGGGGGCCAGGGCGCAAGTGGGCTAGCCCCTCCTCCCGGGAGTCGGGGAGGCCCGGCCTTCCTAGTGCCCAGGCCACGGCTCCGGGGAGAAACCCGCCATGGAGGGCACGCGGGAGGCCCTCTGCCTGAGGTGGCAGGTGTCACGCCAGGGCCACTGCAAGCCTGGCTCGGCTTGCCTGCTTTCTCCAAAGGAGGCTGGCCGACCAGCCGAACCTGGCACCTGGGCCAGGCCCCTTCCAAGGGGACGAGTTCCAGAGGATAGAGCCCTGGGGGCGGCTGCCAAGTCTCCTGGGGCGTGTGCTGGGCCCCCGTCAGAGGAGGAAGCAGCCTGGTAAACGGTGTGCCAGGCCTGAGATCTGGAGGCCTCCCACAGCCGGGTCCCTGTCCTGCCCAGGCCCCCCGAGGGAGGACGATGGTCGGGCAGTGGCGAGCGGGGTGGGGCTGGCGCCGAGCCTGCCCTTGGATGCCCCGGGGAAGGGCGCCGGGGGATGGGCTGCCCCTGGCCGGGTCTGAGGGACCGACCCAGCTCGGGGCTGTCGGGGGCAGAGAGAGAACCCCCCTCCGCCCTTTCCCTTCAGGTTCTTAGGGCTGGCCAAATCCTTCCCAAGACAGCTTGTCTGGAGAAAATCAGACCCAGCTGAAGAACATGTGTCCATGGGGGAAACCCGGGAAACTGAGTCTCCCCACACAATAGCAGAGATTCTCATCTTGCATCCTCTCCTGAGCTAATGACAAAGGTGGATGTCCCGGGTGGGCCTGTGGAATGGGAGAGGGGAGGAAGTCTATTGTCATGCAGAGGGACATGGAAAGACTTGTCTGAAGCTTATCCCCTGCACTGGGGTCAGGTCGGGAAGGGACGGCACAGAGGTGAGCAGGAACCAACCGGCCTCTCTGTGGTGGGGCTGGCCCCGGGGCAGGCGTGGGGGTGATGGCTGGAAGTGGGATGGCGCGTGAGTTGGCACCAGCCAGCGGTGGAGGCAGAGACTCAGAGGTCAGGGATCTCTCTCTCTGTCTCTGTCTCTCTCTCTCTCCCTCAGGGAGCTGAGCAGAGTAAGGTGGCGCCCCCTGCCCACCTCGCCTACCTCTCCATGGGCCCTTCTTTCTCTGGCCGCTCCGGGAGCCCTGCGGGCTTGGGTTCAACCCCCCACACACCGCACAGGCCAAGGGCGCATGCGCGACCGCCGGGGCCTAGGGCTGGCCTCTGGGGGGGGGGGTCCTCAGTGAAGGCCCCGCCCTCCCTCCAGGCTCTGACCCAGCTGCAGCTCTTCCATCGCCGCCCTTCTGGACTCGGCTTCAGCTGTCTCCCTCCCCTCCCCCACTCCCACTCAGCTTGCAGGCCGCTTCCCTGCCTTGAAAGCATTGCTCTGGCCCTGAGGGCCACAGACCTACTGGGCTTCAAGCTCAAGGCTCTGCCTGGGCCTGCTGCTTCGGCCAGGGGCTCATTTTTTCCTGGAAAGACAAAGCCATGGCCTCACCCCACGCCTGCACTTTGCCACGGCAGGCAGCCCAGGTGTAGGAAAGGCTCTGTGGAGTCAGAAGTGCCGAGACAGGCAGATGGCACCGCAGGCTTTGGGGGCCAGGGCGCAAGTGGGCTAGCCCCTCCTCCCGGGAGTCGGGGAGGCCCGGCCTTCCTAGTGCCCAGGCCACGGCTCCGGGGAGAAACCCGCCATGGAGGGCACGCGGGAGGCCCTCTGCCTGAGGTGGCAGGTGTCACGCCAGGGCCACTGCAAGCCTGGCTCGGCTTGCCTGCTTTCTCCAAAGGAGGCTGGCCGACCAGCCGAACCTGGCACCTGGGCCAGGCCCCTTCCAAGGGGACGAGTTCCAGAGGATAGAGCCCTGGGGGCGGCTGCCAAGTCTCCTGGGGCGTGTGCTGGGCCCCCGTCAGAGGAGGAAGCAGCCTGGTAAACGGTGTGCCAGGCCTGAGATCTGGAGGCCTCCCACAGCCGGGTCCCTGTCCTGCCCAGGCCCCCCGAGGGAGGACGATGGTCGGGCAGTGGCGAGCGGGGTGGGGCTGGCGCCGAGCCTGCCCTTGGATGCCCCGGGGAAGGGCGCCGGGGGATGGGCTGCCCCTGGCCGGGTCTGAGGGACCGACCCAGCTCGGGGCTGTCGGGGGCAGAGAGAGAACCCCCCTCCGCCCTTTCCCTTCAGGTTCTTAGGGCTGGCCAAATCCTTCCCAAGACAGCTTGTCTGGAGAAAATCAGACCCAGCTGAAGAACATGTGTCCATGGGGGAAACCCGGGAAACTGAGTCTCCCCACACAATAGCAGAGATTCTCATCTTGCATCCTCTCCTGAGCTAATGACAAAGGTGGATGTCCCGGGTGGGCCTGTGGAATGGGAGAGGGGAGGAAGTCTATTGTCATGCAGAGGGACATGGAAAGACTTGTCTGAAGCTTATCCCCTGCACTGGGGTCAGGTCGGGAAGGGACGGCACAGAGGTGAGCAGGAACCAACCGGCCTCTCTGTGGTGGGGCTGGCCCCGGGGCAGGCGTGGGGGTGATGGCTGGAAGTGGGATGGCGCGTGAGTTGGCACCAGCCAGCGGTGGAGGCAGAGACTCAGAGGTCAGGGATCTCTCTCTCTGTCTCTGTCTCTCTCTCTCTCCCTCAGGGAGCTGAGCAGAGTAAGGTGGCGCCCCCTGCCCACCTCGCCTACCTCTCCATGGGCCCTTCTTTCTCTGGCCGCTCCGGGAGCCCTGCGGGCTTGGGTTCAACCCCCCACACACCGCACAGGCCAAGGGCGCATGCGCGACCGCCGGGGCCTAGGGCTGGCCTCTGGGGGGGGGGTCCTCAGTGAAGGCCCCGCCCTCCCTCCAGGCTCTGACCCAGCTGCAGCTCTTCCATCGCCGCCCTTCTGGACTCGGCTTCAGCTGTCTCCCTCCCCTCCCCCACTCCCACTCAGCTTGCAGGCCGCTTCCCTGCCTTGAAAGCATTGCTCTGGCCCTGAGGGCCACAGACCTACTGGGCTTCAAGCTCAAGGCTCTGCCTGGGCCTGCTGCTTCGGCCAGGGGCTCATTTTTTCCTGGAAAGACAAAGCCATGGCCTCACCCCACGCCTGCACTTTGCCACGGCAGGCAGCCCAGGTGTAGGAAAGGCTCTGTGGAGTCAGAAGTGCCGAGACAGGCAGATGGCACCGCAGGCTTTGGGGGCCAGGGCGCAAGTGGGCTAGCCCCTCCTCCCGGGAGTCGGGGAGGCCCGGCCTTCCTAGTGCCCAGGCCACGGCTCCGGGGAGAAACCCGCCATGGAGGGCACGCGGGAGGCCCTCTGCCTGAGGTGGCAGGTGTCACGCCAGGGCCACTGCAAGCCTGGCTCGGCTTGCCTGCTTTCTCCAAAGGAGGCTGGCCGACCAGCCGAACCTGGCACCTGGGCCAGGCCCCTTCCAAGGGGACGAGTTCCAGAGGATAGAGCCCTGGGGGCGGCTGCCAAGTCTCCTGGGGCGTGTGCTGGGCCCCCGTCAGAGGAGGAAGCAGCCTGGTAAACGGTGTGCCAGGCCTGAGATCTGGAGGCCTCCCACAGCCGGGTCCCTGTCCTGCCCAGGCCCCCCGAGGGAGGACGATGGTCGGGCAGTGGCGAGCGGGGTGGGGCTGGCGCCGAGCCTGCCCTTGGATGACCCGGGGAAGGGCGCCGGGGGATGGGCTGCCCCTGGCCGGGTCTGAGGGACCGACCCAGCTCGGGGCTGTCGGGGGCAGAGAGAGAACCCCCCTCCGCCCTTTCCCTTCAGGTTCTTAGGGCTGGCCAAATCCTTCCCAAGACAGCTTGTCTGGAGAAAAATCAGACCCAGCTGAAGAACATGTGTCCATGGGGGAAACCCGGGAAACTGAGTCTCCCCACACAATAGCAGAGATTCTCATCTTGCATCCTCTCCTGAGCTAATGACAAAGGTGGATGTCCCGGGTGGGCCTGTGGAATGGGAGAGGGGAGGAAGTCTATTGTCATGCAGAGGGACATGGAAAGACTTGTCTGAAGCTTATCCCCTGCACTGGGGTCAGGTCGGGAAGGGACGGCACAGAGGTGAGCAGGAACCAACCGGCCTCTCTGTGGTGGGGCTGGCCCCGGGGCAGGCGTGGGGGTGATGGCTGGAAGTGGGATGGCGCGTGAGTTGGCACCAGCCAGCGGTGGAGGCAGAGACTCAGAGGTCAGGGATCTCTCTCTCTGTCTCTGTCTCTCTCTCTCTCCCTCAGGGAGCTGAGCAGAGTAAGGTGGCGCCCCCTGCCCACCTCGCCTACCTCTCCATGGGCCCTTCTTTCTCTGGCCGCTCCGGGAGCCCTGCGGGCTTGGGTTCAACCCCCCACACACCGCACAGGCCAAGGGCGCATGCGCGACCGCCGGGGCCTAGGGCTGGCCTCTGGGGGGGGGGTCCTCAGTGAAGGCCCCGCCCTCCCTCCAGGCTCTGACCCAGCTGCAGCTCTTCCATCGCCGCCCTTCTGGACTCGGCTTCAGCTGTCTCCCTCCCCTCCCCCACTCCCACTCAGCTTGCAGGCCGCTTCCCTGCCTTGAAAGCATTGCTCTGGCCCTGAGGGCCACAGACCTACTGGGCTTCAAGCTCAAGGCTCTGCCTGGGCCTGCTGCTTCGGCCAGGGGCTCATTTTTTCCTGGAAAGACAAAGCCATGGCCTCACCCCACGCCTGCACTTTGCCACGGCAGGCAGCCCAGGTGTAGGAAAGGCTCTGTGGAGTCAGAAGTGCCGAGACAGGCAGATGGCACCGCAGGCTTTGGGGGCCAGGGCGCAAGTGGGCTAGCCCCTCCTCCCGGGAGTCGGGGAGGCCCGGCCTTCCTAGTGCCCAGGCCACGGCTCCGGGGAGAAACCCGCCATGGAGGGCACGCGGGAGGCCCTCTGCCTGAGGTGGCAGGTGTCACGCCAGGGCCACTGCAAGCCTGGCTCGGCTTGCCTGCTTTCTCCAAAGGAGGCTGGCCGACCAGCCGAACCTGGCACCTGGGCCAGGCCCCTTCCAAGGGGACGAGTTCCAGAGGATAGAGCCCTGGGGGCGGCTGCCAAGTCTCCTGGGGCGTGTGCTGGGCCCCCGTCAGAGGAGGAAGCAGCCTGGTAAACGGTGTGCCAGGCCTGAGATCTGGAGGCCTCCCACAGCCGGGTCCCTGTCCTGCCCAGGCCCCCCGAGGGAGGACGATGGTCGGGCAGTGGCGAGCGGGGTGGGGCTGGCGCCGAGCCTGCCCTTGGATGCCCCGGGGAAGGGCGCCGGGGGATGGGCTGCCCCTGGCCGGGTCTGAGGGACCGACCCAGCTCGGGGCTGTCGGGGGCAGAGAGAGAACCCCCCTCCGCCCTTTCCCTTCAGGTTCTTAGGGCTGGCCAAATCCTTCCCAAGACAGCTTGTCTGGAGAAAATCAGACCCAGCTGAAGAACATGTGTCCATGGGGGAAACCCGGGAAACTGAGTCTCCCCACACAATAGCAGAGATTCTCATCTTGCATCCTCTCCTGAGCTAATGACAAAGGTGGATGTCCCGGGTGGGCCTGTGGAATGGGAGAGGGGAGGAAGTCTATTGTCATGCAGAGGGACATGGAAAGACTTGTCTGAAGCTTATCCCCTGCACTGGGGTCAGGTCGGGAAGGGACGGCACAGAGGTGAGCAGGAACCAACCGGCCTCTCTGTGGTGGGGCTGGCCCCGGGGCAGGCGTGGGGGTGATGGCTGGAAGTGGGATGGCGCGTGAGTTGGCACCAGCCAGCGGTGGAGGCAGAGACTCAGAGGTCAGGGATCTCTCTCTCTGTCTCTGTCTCTCTCTCTCTCCCTCAGGGAGCTGAGCAGAGTAAGGTGGCGCCCCCTGCCCACCTCGCCTACCTCTCCATGGGCCCTTCTTTCTCTGGCCGCTCCGGGAGCCCTGCGGGCTTGGGTTCAACCCCCCACACACCGCACAGGCCAAGGGCGCATGCGCGACCGCCGGGGCCTAGGGCTGGCCTCTGGGGGGGGGGGGTCCTCAGTGAAGGCCCCGCCCTCCCTCCAGGCTCTGACCCAGCTGCAGCTCTTCCATCTCCTTGGCTTCAGCTGGTGTCCTCCCTCCCCCTCCCCCACTCCACTCAGCTTGAAGCCCGCTTCTCTAACTTGGAAGCATTGATCTGGCCCTGATGGCCACAGGCGTTCCGGGGCTTGAAGCTCAAGGCTCTGCCTGGGCCAGCTGCTTCGTCCAGGGGCTCATTTCTTCCCTGGAAAGACAAAGCCACGGCCTCACCCCACCCTGCACTTTGCGCTCTGCAGCAGGCCCAGGTGTAGGAAAGGCTCTGTGGAGTCAGAAGTGCCGAGACAGGCAGATGGCACCGCAGGCTTTGGGGGCCAGGGCGCAAGTGGGCTAGCCCCTCCTCCCGGGAGTCGGGGAGGCCCGGCCTTCCTAGTGCCCAGGCCACGGCTCCGGGGAGAAACCCGCCATGGAGGGCACGCGGGAGGCCCTCTGCCTGAGGTGGCAGGTGTCACGCCAGGGCCACTGCAAGCCTGGCTCGGCTTGCCTGCTTTCTCCAAAGGAGGCTGCGCGACCAGCCGAACCTGGCACCTGGGCCAGGCCCCTTCCAAGGGGACGAGTTCCAGAGGATAGAGCCTGGGGGCGGCTGCCAAGTCTCCTGGGGCGTGTGCTGGGGCCCCCGTCAGAGGAGGAAGCAGCCTGGTAAACGGGTGTGCCAGGCCTGAGATCTGGGAGGCCTCCCACAGCCGGGTCCCTGTCCTGCCCAGGCCCCCCGAGGGAGGACGATGGTCGGGCAGTGGCGAGCGGGGTGGGGCTGGCGCCGAGCCTGCCCTTGGATGCCCCGGGGAAGGGCGCCGGGGATGGGCTGCCCCTGGCCGGGTCTGAGGGACCGACCCAGCTCGGGGCTGTCGGGGGCAGAGAGAGAACCCCCCTCCACCCTTTCCCTTCAGTTCTTAGGGCTGGCCAAATCCTTCCCAAGACAGCTTGTCTGGAGGAAAATCAGACCCAGCTGAAGAACATGTGTCCATGGGGGAAACCCGGGAAACTGAGTCTCCCCACACAATAGCAGAGATTCTCATCTTGCATCCTCTCCTGAGCTAATGACAAAGGTGGATGTCCCGGGTGGGCCTGTGGAATGGGAGAGGGGAGGAAGTCTATTGTCATGCAGAGGGACATGGAAAGACTTGTCTGAAGCTTATCCCCTGCACTGGGGGTCAGGTCGGGAAGGGACGGCACAGAGGTGAGCAGGAACCAACCGGCCTCTCTGTGGTGGGGCTGGCCCCGGGGCAGGCGTGGGGGTGATGCTGGAAGTGGGATGGCGCGTGAGTTGGCACCAGCCAGCGGTGGAGGCAGAGACTCAGAGGTCAGGGATCTCTCTCTCTGTCTCTGTCTCTCTCTCTCTCCCTCAGGGAGCTGAGCAGAGTAAGGTGGCGCCCCCTGCCCACCTCGCCTACCTCTCCATGGGGCCCTTCATTCTCTGGCCGCTCCGGGAGCCCTGCGGGCTTGGGTTCAACCCCCCACACACCACACAGGCCAAGGGCGCATGCGCGACCGCCGGGGCCTAGGGCTGGCCTCGGGGGGGGGGGGGGGGGTCCTCAGTGAAGGCCCCGCCCTCCCTCCAGGCTCTGACCCAGCTGCAGCTCTTCCATCGCCGCCCTTCTGGACTCGGCTTCAGCTGTCTCCCTCCCCCTCCCCCACTCCCACTCAGCTTGCAGGCCGCTTCCCTGCCTTGAAAGCATTGCTCTGGCCCTGAGGGCCACAGACCTACTGGGCTTCAAGCTCAAGGCTCTGCCTGGGCCTGCTGCTTCGGCCAGGGGCTCATTTTTTCCTGGAAAGACAAATCCATGGCCTCACCCCACGCCTGCACTTTGCCACGGCAGGCAGCCCAGGTGTAGGAAAGGCTCTGTGGAGTCAGAAGTGCCGAGACAGGCAGATGGCACCGCAGGCCTTTTGGGGGCCAGGGCGCAAGTGGGCTAGCCCCCTCCTCCCGGGAGTCGGGGAGGCCCGGCCTTCCTAGTGCCCAGGCCACGGCTCCGGGGAGAAACCCGCCATGGAGGGCACGCGGGAGGCCCTCTGCCTGAGGTGGCAGGTGTCACGCCAGGGCCACTGCAAGCCTGGCTCGGCTTGCCTGCTTTCTCCAAAGGAGGCTGGCCGACCAGCCGAACCTGGCACCTGGGCCAGGCCCCTTCCAAGGGGACGAGTTCCAGAGGATAGAGCCCTGGGGGCGGCTGCCAAGTCTCCTGGGGCGTGTGCCTGGGCCCCCGTCAGAGGAGGAAGCAGCCTGGTAAACGGTGTGCCAGGCCTGAGATCTGGAGGCCTCCCACAGCCGGGTCCCTGTCCTGCCCAGGCCCCCCGAGGGAGGACGATGGTCGGGCAGTGGCGAGCGGGGTGGGGGCTGGCGCCGAGCCTGCCCTTGGATGCCCCGGGGAAGGGGCGCCGGGGGATGGGCTGCCCCTGGCCGGGTCTGAGGGACCGACCCAGCTCGGGGCTGTCGGGGGCAGAGAGAGAACCCCCCCTCCGCCCTTTCCCTTCAGGTTCTTAGGGCTGGCCAAATCCTTCCCAAGACAGCTGTCTGGAGAAAATCAGACCCAGCTGAAGAACATGTGTCCATGGGGGAACCCGGGAAACTGAGTCTCCCCACACAATAGCAGAGATTCTCATCTTGCATCCTCTCCTGAGCTAATGACAAAGGTGGATGTCCCGGGTGGGCCTGTGGAATGGGAGAGGGGAGGAAGTCTATTGTCATGCAGAGGGACATGGAAAGACTTGTCTGAAGCTTATCCCCTGCACTGGGGTCAGGTCGGGAAGGGACGGCACAGAGGTGAGCAGGAACCAACCGGCCTCTCTGTGGTGGGGCTGGCCCCGGGGCAGGCGTGGGGGTGATGGCTGGAAGTGGGATGGCGCGTGAGTTGGCACCAGCCAGCGGTGGAGGCAGAGACTCAGAGGTCAGGGATCTCTCTCTCTGTCTCTGTCTCTCTCTCTCTCCCTCAGGGAGCTGAGGAGAGTAAGGTGGCGCCCCCTGCCCACCCTCGCCTACCTCTCCATGGGCCCTTCTTTCTCTGGCCGCTCCGGGAGCCCTGCGGGCTTGGGTTCAAACCCCCCACACACCGCACAGGCCAAGGGCGCATGCGCGACCGCCGGGGCCTAGGGCTGGCTCGGGGGGGGGGGTCCTCAGTGAAGGCCCCCCGCCCTCCCTCCAGGCTCTGACCCAGCTGCAGCTCTTCCATCGCCGCCCTTCTGGACTCGGCTTCAGCTGTCTCCCTCCCCTCCCCCACTCCCACTCAGCTTGCAGGCCGCTTCCCTGCCTTGAAAGCATTGCTCTGGCCCTGAGGGCCACAGACCTACTGGGCTTCAAGCTCAAGGCTCTGCCTGGGCCTGCTGCTTCGGCCAGGGGCTCATTTTTTCCTGGAAAGACAAAGCCATGGCCTCACCCCCACGCCTGCACTTTGCCACGGCAGGCAGCCCAGGTGTAGGAAAGGCTCTGTGGAGTCAGAAGTGCCGAGACAGGCAGATGGCACCGCAGGCTTTGGGGGCCAGGGCGCAAGTGGGCTAGCCCCTCCTCCCGGGAGTCGGGGAGGCCCGGCCTTCCCTAGTGCCCAGGCCACGGCTCCGGGGAGAAACCCGCCATGGAGGGCACGCGGGAGGCCCTCTGCCTGAGGTGGCAGGTGTCACGCCAGGGCCACTGCAAGCCTGGCTCGGCTTGCCTGCTTTCTCCAAAGGAGGCTGGCCGACCAGCCGAACCTGGCACCTGGGCCAGGCCCCTTCCAAGGGGACGAGTTCCAGAGGATAGAGCCCTGGGGGCGGCTGCCAAGTCTCCTGGGGCGTGTGCTGGGCCCCCGTCAGAGGAGGAAGCAGCCTGGTAAACGGTGTGCCAGGCCTGAGATCTGGAGGCCTCCCACAGCCGGGTCCCTGTCCTGCCCAGGCCCCCCGAGGGAGGACGATGGTCGGGCAGTGGCGAGCGGGGTGGGGCTGGCGCCGAGCCTGCCCTTGGATGCCCCGGGGAAGGGCGCCGGGGGATGGGCTGCCCCTGGCCGGGTCTGAGGGACCGACCCAGCTCGGGGCTGTCGGGGGCAGAGAGAGAACCCCCCTCCGCCCTTTCCCTTCAGGTTCTTAGGGCTGGCCAAATCCTTCCCAAGACAGCTTGTCTGGAGAAAATCAGACCCAGCTGAAGAACATGTGTCCATGGGGGAAACCCGGGAAACTGAGTCTCCCCACACAATAGCAGAGATTCTCATCTTGCATCCTCTCCTGAGCTAATGACAAAGGTGGATGTCCCGGGTGGGCCTGTGGAATGGGAGAGGGGAGGAAGTCTATTGTCATGCAGAGGGACATGGAAAGACTTGTCTGAAGCTTATCCCCTGCACTGGGGTCAGGTCGGGAAGGGACGGCACAGAGGTGAGCAGGAACCAACCGCCTCTCTGTGGTGGGGCTGGCCCCGGGGCAGGCGTGGGGGTGATGGCTGGAAGTGGGATGGGCGCGTGAGTTGGCACCAGCCAGCGGTGGAGGCAGAGACTCAGAGGTCAGGGATCTCTCTCTCTGTCTCTGTCTCTCTCTCTCTCCCTCAGGGAGCTGAGGAGAGTAAGGTGGCGCCCCCTGCCCACCTCGCCTACCTCTCCATGGGCCCTTCTTTCTCTGGCCGCTCCGGGAGCCCTGCGGGCTTGGGTTCAACCCCCCACACACCGCACAGGCCAAGGGCGCATGCGCGACCGCCGGGGCCTAGGGCTGGCCTCGGGGGGGGGGGGTCTCAGTGAAGGCCCCGCCCTCCCTCCAGGCTCTGACCCAGCTGCAGCTCTTCCATCGCCGCCCTTCTGGACTCGGCTTCAGCTGTCTCCCTCCCCTCCCCCACTCCCACTCAGCTTGCAGGCCGCTTCCCTGCCTTGAAAGCATTGCTCTGGCCTGAGGGCCACAGACCTACTGGGCTTCAAGCTCAAGGCTCTGCCTGGGCCTGCTGCTTCGGCCAGGGGCTCATTTTTTCCTGGAAAGACAAAGCCATGGCCTCACCCCACGCCTGCACTTTGCCACGGCAGGCAGCCCAGGTGTAGGAAAGGCTCTGTGGAGTCAGAAGTGCCGAGACAGGCAGATGGCACCGCAGGCTTTGGGGGCCAGGGCGCAAGTGGGCTAGCCCCTCCTCCCGGGAGTCGGGGAGGGCCCGGCCTTCCTAGTGCCCAGGCCACGGCTCCGGGGAGAAACCCGCCATGGAGGGCACGCGGGAGGCCCCTCTGCCTGAGGTGGCAGGTGTCACGCCAGGGCCACTGCAAGCCTGGCTCGGCTTGCCTGCTTTCTCCAAAGGAGGCTGGCCGACCAGCCGAACCTGGCACCTGGGCCAGGCCCCTTCCAAGGGGACGAGTTCCAGAGGATAGAGCCCTGGGGGCGGCTGCCAAGTCTCCTGGGGCGTGTGCTGGGCCCCCGTCAGAGGAGGAAGCAGCCTGGTAAACGGTGTGCCAGGCCTGAGATCTGGAGGCCTCCACAGCCGGGTCCCTGTCCTGCCCAGGCCCCCCGAGGGAGGACGATGGTCGGGCAGTGGCGAGCGGGGTGGGGCTGGCGCCGAGCCTGCCCTTGGATGCCCCGGGGAAGGGCGCCGGGGGATGGGCTGCCCCTGGCCGGGTCTGAGGGACCGACCCAGCTCGGGGCTGTCGGGGGCAGAGAGAGAACCCCCCTCCGCCCTTTCCCTTCAGGTTCTTAGGGCTGGCCAAATCCTTCCCAAGACAGCTTGTCTGGAGAAAATCAGACCCAGCTGAAGAACATGTGTCCATGGGGGGAAACCCGGGAAACTGAGTCTCCCCACACAATAGCAGAGATTCTCATCTTGCATCCTCTCCTGAGCTAATGACAAAGGTGGATGTCCCGGGTGGGCCTGTGGAATGGGAGAGGGGAGGAAGTCTATTGTCATGCAGAGGGGACATGGAAAGACTTGTCTGAAGCTTATCCCCTGCACTGGGGGTCAGGTCGGGAAGGGACGGCACAGAGGTGAGCAGGAACCAACCGGCCTCTCTGTGGTGGGGCTGGCCCCGGGGCAGG
Source organism: Diceros bicornis minor (assembly GCF_020826845.1). NCBI lineage: Eukaryota > Metazoa > Chordata > Mammalia > Perissodactyla > Rhinocerotidae > Diceros > Diceros bicornis. The sequence goes on from NW_026691737.1 coordinate 29,301, forward strand.
CGTGGGGGTGATGGCTGGAAGTGGGGATGGCGCGTGAGTTGGCACCCAGCCAGCGGTGGAGGCAGAGACTCAGAGGTCAGGGATCACTCTCTCTGTCTCTGTCTCTCTCTCTCTCCCTCAGGGAGCTGAGCAGAGTAAGGTGGCGCCCCCTGCCCACCTCGCCTACCTCTCCATGGGCCCTTCTTTCTCTGGCCGCTCCGGGAGCCCTGCGGGCTTGGGTTCAACCCCCCACACACCGCACAGGCCAAGGGCGCATGCGCGACCGCCGGGGCCTAGGGCTGGCCTCGGGGGGGGGGGGGGGGTCCTCAGTGAAGGCCCCGCCCTCCCTCCAGGCTCTGACCCAGCTGCAGCTCTTCCATCGCCGCCCTTCTGGACTCGGCTTCAGCTGTCTCCCTCCCCTCCCCCACTCCCACTCAGCTTGCAGGCCGCTTCCCTGCCTTGAAAGCATTGCTCTGGCCCTGAGGGCCACAGACCTACTGGGCTTCAAGCTCAAGGCTCTGCCTGGGCCTGCTGCTTCGGCCAGGGGCTCATTTTTTCCTGGAAAGACAAAGCCATGGCCTCACCCCACGCCTGCACTTTGCCACGGCAGGCAGCCCAGGTGTAGGAAAGGCTCTGTGGAGTCAGAAGTGCCGAGACAGGCAGATGGCACCGCAGGCTTTGGGGGCCAGGGCGCAAGTGGGCTAGCCCCTCCTCCCGGGAGTCGGGGAGGCCCGGCCTTCCTAGTGCCCAGGCCACGGCTCCGGGGAGAAACCCGCCATGGAGGGCACGCGGGAGGCCCTCTGCCTGAGGTGGCAGGTGTCACGCCAGGGCCACTGCAAGCCTGGCTCGGCTTGCCTGCTTTCTCCAAAGGAGGCTGGCCGACCAGCCGAACCTGGCACCTGGGCCAGGCCCCTTCCAAGGGGACGAGTTCCAGAGGATAGAGCCCTGGGGGCGGCTGCCAAGTCTCCTGGGGCGTGTGCTGGGCCCCCGTCAGAGGAGGAAGCAGCCTGGTAAACGGTGTGCCAGCCTGAGATCTGGAGGCCTCCCACAGCCGGGTCCCTGTCCTGCCCAGGCCCCCCGAGGGAGGACGATGGTCGGGCAGTGGCGAGCGGGGTGGGGCTGGCGCCGAGCCTGCCCTTGGATGCCCCGGGGAAGGGCGCCGGGGGATGGCTGCCCCTGGCCGGGTCTGAGGGGACCGACCCAGCTCGGGGCTGTCGGGGGGCAGAGAGAGAACCCCCCTCCGCCCTTTCCCTTCAGGTTCTTAGGGCTGGCCAAATCCTTCCCAAGACAGCTTGTCTGGAGGAAAATCAGACCCAGCTGAAGAACATGTGTCCATGGGGGAAACCCGGGAAAACTGAGTCTCCCCACACAATAGCAGAGATTCTCATCTTGCATCCTCTCCTGAGCTAATGACAAAGGTGGATGTCCCGGGTGGGCCTGTGGAATGGGAGAGGGGAGGAAGTCTATTGTCATGCAGAGGGACATGGAAAGACTTGTCTGAAGCTTATCCCCTGCACTGGGGTCAGGTCGGGAAGGGACGGCACAGAGGTGAGCAGGAACCAACCGGCCTCTCTGTGGTGGGGCTGGCCCCGGGGCAGGCGTGGGGGTGATGGCTGGAAGTGGGATGGCGCGTGAGTTGGCACCAGCCAGCGTGTGGAGGCAGAGACTCAGAGGTCAGGGATCTCTCTCTCTGTCTCTGTCTCTCTCTCTCTCCCTCAGGAGCTGAGGAGAGTAAGGTGGCGCCCCCTGCCCACCTCGCCTACCTCTCCATGGGCCCTTCTTTCTCTGGCCGCTCCGGGAGCCCTGCGGGCTTGGGTTCAACCCCCCACACACCGCACAGGCCAAGGGCGCATGCGCGACCGCCGGGGGCCTAGGGCTGGCCTCTGGGGGGGGGGGGGGTCCTCAGTGAAGGCCCCGCCCTCCCTCCAGGCTCTGACCCAGCTGCAGCTCTTCCATCGCCGCCCTTCTGGAACTCGGCTTCAGCTGTCTCCCTCCCCTCCCCCACTCCCACTCAGCTTGCAGGCCGCTTCCCTGCCTTGAAAGCATTTGCTCTGGGCCCTGAGGGCCACAGACCTACTGGGCTTCAAGCTCAAGGCTCTGCCTGGGCCTGCTGCTTCGGCCAGGGGCTCATTTTTTCCTGGAAAGACCAAAGCCATGGCCTCACCCCACGCCTGCACTTTGCCACGGCAGGCAGCCCAGGTGTAGGAAAGGCTCTGTGGAGTCAGAAGGTGCCGAGACAGGCAGATGCACCGCAGGCTTTGGGGGGCCAGGGCGCAAGTGGGCTAGCCCCTCCTCCCGGGAGTCGGGGAGGCCCGGCCTTCCTAGTGCCCAGGCCACGGCTCCGGGGAGAAACCCGCCATGGAGGGCACGCGGGAGGCCCTCTGCCTGAGGTGGCAGGTGTCACGCCAGGGCCACTGCAAGCCTGGCTCGGCTTGCCTGCTTTCTCCAAAGGAGGCTGGCCGACCAGCCGAACCTGGCACCTGGGCCAGGCCCCTTCCAAGGGGACGAGTTCCAGAGGATAGAGCCCTGGGGGCGGCTGCCAAGTCTCCTGGGGCGTGTGCTGGGCCCCGTCAGAGGAGGAAGCAGCCTGGTAAACGGTGTGCCAGGCCTGAGATCTGGAGGCCTCCCACAGCCGGGTCCCTGTCCTGCCCAGGCCCCCCGAGGGAGGACGATGGTCGGGCAGTGGCGAGCGGGGTGGGGCTGGCGCCGAGCCTGCCCTTGGATGCCCCGGGGAAGGGCGCCGGGGGATGGGCTGCCCCTGGCCGGGTCTGGAGGGACCGACCCAGCTCGGGGCTGTCGGGGGCAGAGAGAGAACCCCCCTCCGCCCTTTCCCTTCAGGTTCTTAGGGCTGGCCAAATCCTTCCCAAGACAGCTTGTCTGGAGAAAATCAGACCCAGCTGAAGAACATGTGTCCATGGGGGAAACCCGGGAAACTGAGTCTCCCCACACAATAGCAGAGATTCTCATCTTGCATCCTCTCCTGAGCTAATGACAAAGGTGGATGTCCCCGGTGGGCCTGTGGAATGGGAGAGGGGAGGAAGTCTATTGTCATGCAGAGGGACATGGAAAGACTTGTCTGAAGCTTATCCCCTGCACTGGGGTCAGGTCGGGAAGGGACGGCACAGAGGTGAGCAGGAACCAACCGGCCTCTCTGTGGTGGGGCTGGCCCCGGGGCAGGCGTGGGGGTGATGGCTGGAAGTGGGATGGCGCGTGAGTTGGCACCAGCCAGCGGTGGAGGCAGAGACTCAGAGGTCAGGGATCACTCTCTCTGTCTCTGTCTCTCTCTCTCTCCCTCAGGGAGCTGAGCAGAGTAAGGTGGCGCCCCCTGCCCACCTCGCCTACCTCTCCATGGGCCCTTCTTTCTCTGGCCGCTCCGGGAGCCCTGCGGGCTTGGGTTCAACCCCCCACACACCGCACAGGCCAAGGGCGCATGCGCGACCGCCGGGGCCTAGGGCTGGCCTCGGGGGGGGGGGGGTCCTCAGTGAAGGCCCCGCCCTCCCTCCAGGCTCTGACCCAGCTGCAGCTCTTCCATCGCCGCCCTTCTGGACTCGGCTTCAGCTGTCTCCCTCCCCTCCCCCACTCCCACTCAGCTTGCAGGCCGCTTCCCTGCCTTGAAAGCATTGCTCTGGCCCTGAGGGCCACAGACCTACTGGGCTTCAAGCTCAAGGCTCTGCCTGGGCCTGCTGCTTCGGCCAGGGGCTCATTTTTTCCTGGAAAGACAAAGCCATGGCCTCACCCCACGCCTGCACTTTGCCACGGCAGGCAGCCCAGGTGTAGGAAAGGCTCTGTGGAGTCAGAAGTGCCGAGACAGGCAGATGGCACCGCAGGCTTTGGGGGCCAGGGCGCAAGTGGGCTAGCCCCTCCTCCCGGGAGTCGGGGAGGCCCGGCCTTCCTAGTGCCCAGGCCACGGCTCCGGGGAGAAACCCGCCATGGAGGGCACGCGGGAGGCCCTCTGCCTGAGGTGGCAGGTGTCACGCCAGGGCCACTGCAAGCCTGGCTCGGCTTGCCTGCTTTCTCCAAAGGAGGCTGGCCGACCAGCCGAACCTGGCACCTGGGCCAGGCCCCTTCCAAGGGGACGAGTTCCAGAGGCTAGAGCCCTGGGGGCGGCTGCCAAGTCTCCTGGGGCGTGTGCTGGGCCCCCGTCAGAGGAGGAAGCAGCCTGGTAAACGGTGTGCCAGGCCTGAGATCTGGAGGCCTCCCACAGCCGGGTCCCTGTCCTGCCCAGGCCCCCCGAGGGAGGACGATGGTCGGGCAGTGGCGAGCGGGGTGGGGCTGGCGCCGAGCCTGCCCTTGGATGCCCCGGGGAAGGGCGCCGGGGGATGGGCTGCCCCTGGCCGGGTCTGAGGGACCGACCCAGCTCGGGGCTGTCGGGGGCAGAGAGAGAACCCCCCTCCGCCCTTTCCCTTCAGGTTCTTAGGGCTGGCCAAATCCTTCCCAAGACAGCTTGTCTGGAGAAAACATGTGTCCATGGGGGAAACCCGGGAAACTGAGTCTCCCCACACAATAGCAGAGATTCTCATCTTGCATCCTCTCCTGAGCTAATGACAAAGGTGGATGTCCCGGGTGGGCCTGTGGAATGGGAGAGGGGAGGAAGTCTATTGTCATGCAGAGGGACATGGAAAGACTTGTCTGAAGCTTATCCCCTGCAACTGGGGTCAGGTCGGGAAGGGACGGCACAGAGGTGAGCAGGAACCAACCGGCCTCTCTGTGGTGGGGCTGGCCCCGGGGCAGGCGTGGGGGTGATGGCTGGAAGTGGGATGGCGCTGTGAGTTGGCACCAGCCAGCGGTGGAGGCAGAGACTCAGAGGTCAGGGATCTCTCTCTCTGTCTCTGTCTCTCTCTCTCTCCCTCAGGGAGCTGAGCAGAGTAAGGTGGCGCCCCCCTGCCCACCTCGCCTACCTCTCCATGGCCCTTCTTTCTCTGGCCGCTCCGGGAGCCCTGCGGGCTTGGGTTCAACCCCCCACACACCGCACAGGCCAAGGGCGGCATGCGCGACCGCCGGGGCCTAGGGCTGGCCTCTGGGGGGGGGGTCCTCAGTGAAGGCCCCGCCCTCCCTCCAGGCTCTGACCCAGCTGCAGGCTCTTCCATCGCCGCCCTTCTGGACTCGGCTTCAGCTGTCTCCCTCCCCTCCCCCACTCCCACTCAGCTTGCAGGCCGCTTCCCTGCCTTGAAAGCATTGCTCTGGCCCTGAGGGCCACAGACCTACTGGGCTTCAAGCTCAAGGCTCTGCCTGGGCCTGCTGCTTCGGCCAGGGGCTCATTTTTTCCTGGAAAGACAAAGCCATGGCCTCACCCCACGCCTGCACTTTGCCACGGCAGGCAGCCCAGGTGTAGGAAAGGCTCTGTGGAGTCAGAAGTGCCGAGACAGGCAGATGGCACCGCAGGCTTTGGGGGCCAGGGCGCAAGTGGGCTAGCCCCTCCTCCCGGAAGTCGGGGAGTCCCGGCCTTCCTAGTGCCCAGGCCACGGCTCCGGGGAGAAACCCGCCATGGAGGGCACGCGGGAGGCCCTCTGCCTGAGGTGGCAGGTGTCACGCCAGGGCCACTGCAAGCCTGGCTCGGCTTGCCTGCTTTCTCCAAAGGAGGCTGGCCGACCAGACCGAACCTGGCACCTGGGCCAGGCCCCTTCCAAGGGGACGAGTTCCAGAGGATAGAGCCCTGGGGGCGGCTGCCAAGTCTCCTGGGGCGTGTGCTGGGCCCCCGTCAGAGGAGGAAGCAGCCTGGTAAACGGTGTGTGCCAGGCCTGAGATCTGGAGGCCTCCCACAGCCGGGTCCCTGTCCTGCCCAGGCCCCCCGAGGGAGGACGATGGGTCGGGCAAGTGGCGAGCGGGGTGGGGCTGGCGCCGAGCCTGCCCTTGGATGCCCCGGGGAAGGGCGCCGGGGGATGGGCTGCCCCTGGCCGGGTCTGAGGGACCGACCCAGCTCGGGGTCTGTCGGGGGGCAGAGAGAGAACCCCCTCCGCCCTTTCCCTTCAGGTTCTTAGGGCTGGCCAAATCCTTCCCAAGACAGCTTGTCTGGAGAAAATCAGACCAGCTGAAGAACATGTGTCCATGGGGGAAACCCGGGAAACTGAGTCTCCCCACACAATAGCAGAGATTCTCATCTTGCATCCTCTCCTGAGCTAATGACAAAGGTGGATGTCCCGGGTGGGCCTGTGGAATGGGAGAGGGGAGGAAGTCTATTGTCATGCAGAGGGACATGGAAAGACTTGTCTGAAGCTTATCCCCTGCACTGGGGGTCAGGTCGGGAAGGACGGCACAGAGGTGAGCAGGAACCAACCGGCCTCTCTGTGGTGGGGCTGGCCCCGGGGCAGGCGTGGGGGTGATGGCTGGAAGTGGGATGGCGCGTGAGTTGGCACCAGCCAGCGGTGGAGGCAGAGACTCAGAGGTCAGGGATCTCTCTCTCTGTCTCTGTCTCTCCTCGCTCTCCTCAGGGAAGCTGAGGAGAGTAAGGTGGCGCCCCCTGCCCACCTCGCCTACCTCTCCAGGGGCCCTTCTTTCTCTGGCCGCTCCGGGAGCCCTGCGGGCTTGGGTTCAACCCCCCACACACCGCACAGGCCAAGGGGCGCATGCGCGACCGCCGGGGCCTAGGGCTGGCCTCGGGGGGGGGGGGTCCTCAGTGAAGGCCCCGCCCTCCCTCCAGGCTCTGACCCAGCTGCAGCTCTTCCATGGCCGCCCTTCTGGACTCGGCTTCAGCTGTCTCCCTCCCCTCCCCCACTCCCACTCAGCTTGCAGGCCGCTTCCCTGCCTTGAAAGCATTGCTCTGGCCCTGAGGGCCACAGACCTACTGGGCTTCAAGCTCAAGCTCTGCCTGGGCCTGCTGCTTCGGCCAGGGGCTCATTTTTTCCTGGAAAGACAAAGCCATGGCCTCACCCCACGCCTGCACTTTGCCACGGCAGGCAGCCCAGGTGTAGGAAAGGCTCTGTGGAGTCAGAAGTGCCGAGACAGGCAGATGGCACCGCAGGCTTTGGGGGCCAGGGCGCAAGTGGGCTAGCCCCTCCTCCCGGGAGTCGGGGAGGGCCCGGCCTTCCTAGTGCCCAGGCCACGGCTCTCGGGGAGAAACCCGCCATGGAGGGCACGCGGGAGGCCCTCTGCCTGAGGTGGCAGGTGTCACGCCAGGGCCACTGCAAGCCTGGCTCGGCTTGCCTGCTTTCTCCAAAGGAGGCTGGCCGACCAGCCGAACCTGGCACCTGGGCCAGGCCCCTTCCAAGGGGACGAGTTCCAGAGGCTAGAGCCCTGGGGGCGGCTGCCAAGTCTCCTGGGGCGTGTGCTGGGCCCCCGTCAGAGAGGAAGCAGCCTGGTAAACGGTGTGCCAGGCCTGAGATCTGGAGGCCTCCCACAGCCGGGTCCCTGTCCTGCCCAGGCCCCCCGAGGGAGGACGATGGTCGGGCAGTGGCGAGCGGGGTGGGGCTGGCGCCGAGCCTGCCCTTGGATGCCCCGGGGAAGGGCGCCGGGGGATGGGCTGCCCCTGGCCGGGTCTGAGGGACCGACCCAGCTCGGGGCTGTCGGGGGCAGAGAGAGAACCCCCCTCCGCCCTTTCCCTTCAGGTTCTTAGGGCTGGCCAAATCCTTCCCAAGACAGCTTGTCTGGAGAAAATCAGACCCCAGCTGAAGAACATGTGTCCATGGGGGAAACCCGGAAACTGAGTCTCCCCACACAATAGCAGAGATTCTCATCTTGCATCCTCTCCTGAGCTAATGACAAAGGTGGATGTCCCCGGTGGGCCTGTGGAATGGGAGAGGGGAGGAAGTCTATTGTCATGCAGAGGGACATGGAAAGACTTGTCTGAAGCTTATCCCTGCACTGGGGTCAGGTCGGGAAGGGACGGCACAGAGGTGAGCAGGAACCAACCGGCCTCTCTGTGGTGGGGCTGGCCCCGGGGCAGGCGTGGGGGTGATGGCTGGAAGTGGGATGGCGCGTGAGTTGGCACCAGCCAGCGGTGGAGGCAGAGACTCAGAGGTCAGGGATCACTCTCTCTGTCTCTGTCTCTCTCTCTCTCCCTCAGGGAGCTGAGCAGAGTAAGGTGGCGCCCCCTGCCCACCTCGCCTACCTCTCCATGGGCCCTTCTTTCTCTGGCCGCTCCGGGAGCCCTGCGGGCTTGGGTTCAACCCCCCACACACACCGCACAGGCCAAGGGCGCATGCGCGACCGCCGGGGCCTAGGGCTGGCCTCGGGGGGGGGGGGGGGTCCTCAGTGAAGGCCCCGCCCTCCCTCCAGGCTCTGACCCAGCTGCAGCTCTTCCATCGCTGCCCTTCTGGACTCGGCTTCAGCTGTCTCCCTCCCCCTCCCCCACTCCCCACTCAGCTTGCAGGCCGCTTCCCTGCCTTGAAAGCATTGCTCTGGCCCTGAGGGCCACAGACCTACTGGGCTTCAAGCTCAAGGCTCTGCCTGGGCCTGCTGCTTCGGCCAGGGGCTCATTTTTTCCTGGAAAGACAAAGCCATGGCCTCACCCCACGCCTGCACTTTGCCACGGCAGGCAGCCCAGGTGTAGGAAAGGCTCTGTGGAGTCAGAAGTGCCGAGACAGGCAGATGGCACCGCAGGGCTTTGGGGGCCAGGGCGCAAGTGGGCTAGCCCCTCCTCCCGGGAGTCGGGGAGGCCCGGCCTTCCTAGTGCCCAGGCCACGGCTCCGGGGAGAAACCCGCCATGGAGGGCACGCGGGAGGCCCTCTGCCTGAGGTGGCAGGTGTCACGCCAGGGCCACTGCAAGCCTGGCTCGGCTTGCCTGCTTTCTCCAAAGGAGGCTGGCCGACCAGCCGAACCTGGCACCTGGGCCAGGCCCCTTCCAAGGGGACGAGTTCCAGAGGATAGAGCCCTGGGGGCGGCTGCCAAGTCTCCTGGGGCGTGTGCTGGGCCCCCGTCAGAGGAGGAAGCAGCCTGGTAAACGGTGTGCCAGGCCTGAGATCTGGAGGCCCTCCCACAGCCGGGTCCCTGTCCTGCCCAGGCCCCCCGAGGGAGGACGATGGTCGGAGCAGTGGCGAGCGGGGTGGGGCTGGCGCCGAGCCTGCCCTTGGATGCCCCGGGGAAGGGCGCCGGGGGATGGGCTGCCCCTGGCCGGGGTCTGAGGGACCGACCCAGCTCGGGGCTGTCGGGGGCAGAGAGAGAACCCCCCTCCGCCCTTTCCCTTCAGGTTCTTAGGGCTGGCCAAATCCTTCCCAAGACAGCTTGTCTGGAGAAAATCAGACCCAGCTGAAGAACATGTGTCCATGGGGGAAACCCGGGAAACTGAGTCTCCCCCACACAATAGCAGAGATTCTCATCTTGCATCCTCTCCTGAGCTAATGACAAAGGTGGATGTCCCGGGTGGGCCTGTGGAATGGAGAGGGGAGGAAGTCTATTGTCATGCAGAGGGACATGGAAAGACTTGTCTGAAGCTTATCCCCTGCACTGGGGTCAGGTCGGGAAGGGACGGCACAGAGGTGAGCAGGAACCAACCGGCCTCTCTGTGGTGGGGCTGGCCCCGGGGCAGGCGTGGGGGTGATGGCTGGAAGTGGGATGGCGCGTGAGTTGGCACCAGCCAGCGGTGGAGGCAGAGACTCAGAGGTCAGGGATCTCTCTCTCTGTCTCTGTCTCTCTCTCTCTCCCTCAGGGAGCTGAGCAGAGTAAGGTGGCGCCCCCTGCCCACCTCGCCTACCTCTCCATGGGCCCTTCTTTCTCTGGCCGCTCCGGGAGCCCTGCGGGCTTGGGTTCAACCCCCCACACACCGCACAGGCCAAGGGCGCATGCGCGACCGCCGGGGCCTAGGGCTGGCCTCTGGGGGGGGGGTCCTCAGTGAAGGCCCCGCCCTCCCTCCAGGCTCTGACCCAGCTGCAGCTCTTCCATCGCCGCCCTTCTGGACTCGGCTTCAGCTGTCTCCCTCCCCTCCCCCACTCCCACTCAGCTTGCAGGCCGCTTCCCTGCCTTGAAAGCATTGCTCTGGCCCTGAGGGCCACAGACCTACTGGGCTTCAAGCTCAAGGCTCTGCCTGGGCCTGCTGCTTCGGCCAGGGGCTCATTTTTTCCTGGAAAGACAAAGCCATGGCCTCACCCCACGCCTGCACTTTGCCACGGCAGGCAGCCCAGGTGTAGGAAAGGCTCTGTGGAGTCAGAAGTGCCGAGACAGGCAGATGGCACCGCAGGCTTTGGGGGCCAGGGCGCAAGTGGGCTAGCCCCTCCTCCCGGAAGTCGGGGAGTCCCGGCCTTCCTAGTGCCCAGGCCACGGCTCCGGGGAGAAACCCGCCATGGAGGGCACGCGGGAGGCCCTCTGCCTGAGGTGGCAGGTGTCACGCCAGGGCCACTGCAAGCCTGGCTCGGCTTGCCTGCTTTCTCCAAAGGAGGCTGGCCGACCAGCCGAACCTGGCACCTGGGCCAGGCCCCTTCCAAGGGGACGAGTTCCAGAGGATAGAGCCCTGGGGGCGGCTGCCAAGTCTCCTGGGGCGTGTGCTGGGCCCCCGTCAGAGGAGGAAGCAGCCTGGTAAACGGTGTGCCAGGCCTGAGATCTGGAGGCCTCCCACAGCCGGGTCCCTGTCCTGCCCAGGCCCCCCGAGGGAGGACGATGGTCGGGCAGTGGCGAGCGGGGTGGGGCTGGCGCCGAGCCTGCCCTTGGATGCCCCGGGGAAGGGCGCCGGGGGATGGGCTGCCCCTGGCCGGGTCTGAGGGACCGACCCAGCTCGGGGCTGTCGGGGGCAGAGAGAGAACCCCCCTCCGCCCTTTCCCTTCAGGTTCTTAGGGCTGGCCAAATCCTTCCCAAGACAGCTTGTCTGGAGAAAATCAGACCCAGCTGAAGAACATGTGTCCATGGGGGAAACCCGGGAAACTGAGTCTCCCCACACAATAGCAGAGATTCTCATCTTGCATCCTCTCCTGAGCTAATGACAAAGGTGGATGTCCCGGGTGGGCCTGTGGAATGGGAGAGGGGAGGAAGTCTATTGTCATGCAGAGGGACATGGAAAGACTTGTCTGAAGCTTATCCCCTGCACTGGGGTCAGGTCGGGAAGGGACGGCACAGAGGTGAGCAGGAACCAACCGGCCTCTCTGTGGTGGGGCTGGCCCCGGGGCAGGCGTGGGGGTGATGGCTGGAAGTGGGATGGCGCGTGAGTTGGCACCAGCCAGCGGTGGAGGCAGAGACTCAGAGGTCAGGGATCTCTCTCTCTGTCTCTGTCTCTCTCTCTCTCCCTCAGGGAGCTGAGGAGAGTAAGGTGGCGCCCCCTGCCCACCTCGCCTACCTCTCCAGGGGCCCTTCTTTCTCTGGCCGCTCCGGGAGCCCTGCGGGCTTGGGTTCAACCCCCCACACACCGCACAGGCCAAGGGCGCATGCGCGACCGCCGGGGCCTAGGGCTGGCCTCGGGGGGGGGGGGTCCTCAGTGAAGGCCCCGCCCTCCCTCCAGGCTCTGACCCAGCTGCAGCTCTTCCATCGCCGCCCTTCTGGACTCGGCTTCAGCTGTCTCCCTCCCCTCCCCCACTCCCACTCAGCTTGCAGGCCGCTTCCCTGCCTTGAAAGCATTGCTCTGGCCCTGAGGGCCACAGACCTACTGGGCTTCAAGCTCAAGGCTCTGCCTGGGCCTGCTGCTTCGGCCAGGGGCTCATTTTTTCCTGGAAAGACAAAGCCATGGCCTCACCCCACGCCTGCACTTTGCCACGGCAGGCAGCCCAGGTGTAGGAAAGGCTCTGTGGAGTCAGAAGTGCCGAGACAGGCAGATGGCACCGCAGGCTTTGGGGGCCAGGGCGCAAGTGGGCTAGCCCCTCCTCCCGGGAGTCGGGGAGGCCCGGCCTTCCTAGTGCCCAGGCCACGGCTCCGGGGAGAAACCCGCCATGGAGGGCACGCGGGAGGCCCTCTGCCTGAGGTGGCAGGTGTCACGCCAGGGCCACTGCAAGCCTGGCTCGGCTTGCCTGCTTTCTCCAAAGGAGGCTGGCCGACCAGCCGAACCTGGCACCTGGGCCAGGCCCCTTCCAAGGGGACGAGTTCCAGAGGATAGAGCCCTGGGGGCGGCTGCCAAGTCTCCTGGGGCGTGTGCTGGGCCCCCGTCAGAGGAGGAAGCAGCCTGGTAAACGGTGTGCCAGGCCTGAGATCTGGAGGCCTCCCACAGCCGGGTCCCTGTCCTGCCCAGGCCCCCCGAGGGAGGACGATGGTCGGGCAGTGGCGAGCGGGGTGGGGCTGGCGCCGAGCCTGCCCTTGGATGCCCCGGGGAAGGGCGCCGGGGGATGGGCTGCCCCTGGCCGGGTCTGAGGGACCGACCCAGCTCGGGGCTGTCGGGGGCAGAGAGAGAACCCCCCTCCGCCCTTTCCCTTCAGGTTCTTAGGGCTGGCCAAATCCTTCCCAAGACAGCTTGTCTGGAGAAAATCAGACCCAGCTGAAGAACATGTGTCCATGGGGGAAACCCGGGAAACTGAGTCTCCCCACACAATAGCAGAGATTCTCATCTTGCATCCTCTCCTGAGCTAATGACAAAGGTGGATGTCCCGGGTGGGCCTGTGGAATGGGAGAGGGGAGGAAGTCTATTGTCATGCAGAGGGACATGGAAAGACTTGTCTGAAGCTTATCCCCTGCACTGGGGTCAGGTCGGGAAGGGACGGCACAGAGGTGAGCAGGAACCAACCGGCCTCTCTGTGGTGGGGCTGGCCCCGGGGCAGGCGTGGGGGTGATGGCTGGAAGTGGGATGGCGCGTGAGTTGGCACCAGCCAGCGGTGGAGGCAGAGACTCAGAGGTCAGGGATCTCTCTCTCTGTCTCTGTCTCTCTCTCTCTCCCTCAGGGAGCTGAGCAGAGTAAGGTGGCGCCCCCTGCCCACCTCGCCTACCTCTCCATGGGCCCTTCTTTCTCTGGCCGCTCCGGGAGCCCTGCGGGCTTGGGTTCAACCCCCCACACACCGCACAGGCCAAGGGCGCATGCGCGACCGCCGGGGCCTAGGGCTGGCCTCTGGGGGGGGGGTCCTCAGTGAAGGCCCCGCCCTCCCTCCAGGCTCTGACCCAGCTGCAGCTCTTCCATCGCCGCCCTTCTGGACTCGGCTTCAGCTGTCTCCCTCCCCTCCCCCACTCCCACTCAGCTTGCAGGCCGCTTCCCTGCCTTGAAAGCATTGCTCTGGCCCTGAGGGCCACAGACCTACTGGGCTTCAAGCTCAAGGCTCTGCCTGGGCCTGCTGCTTCGGCCAGGGGCTCATTTTTTCCTGGAAAGACAAAGCCATGGCCTCACCCCACGCCTGCACTTTGCCACGGCAGGCAGCCCAGGTGTAGGAAAGGCTCTGTGGAGTCAGAAGTGCCGAGACAGGCAGATGGCACCGCAGGCTTTGGGGGCCAGGGCGCAAGTGGGCTAGCCCCTCCTCCCGGAAGTCGGGGAGTCCCGGCCTTCCTAGTGCCCAGGCCACGGCTCCGGGGAGAAACCCGCCATGGAGGGCACGCGGGAGGCCCTCTGCCTGAGGTGGCAGGTGTCACGCCAGGGCCACTGCAAGCCTGGCTCGGCTTGCCTGCTTTCTCCAAAGGAGGCTGGCCGACCAGCCGAACCTGGCACCTGGGCCAGGCCCCTTCCAAGGGGACGAGTTCCAGAGGATAGAGCCCTGGGGGCGGCTGCCAAGTCTCCTGGGGCGTGTGCTGGGCCCCCGTCAGAGGAGGAAGCAGCCTGGTAAACGGTGTGCCAGGCCTGAGATCTGGAGGCCTCCCACAGCCGGGTCCCTGTCCTGCCCAGGCCCCCCGAGGGAGGACGATGGTCGGGCAGTGGCGAGCGGGGTGGGGCTGGCGCCGAGCCTGCCCTTGGATGCCCCGGGGAAGGGCGCCGGGGGATGGGCTGCCCCTGGCCGGGTCTGAGGGACCGACCCAGCTCGGGGCTGTCGGGGGCAGAGAGAGAACCCCCCTCCGCCCTTTCCCTTCAGGTTCTTAGGGCTGGCCAAATCCTTCCCAAGACAGCTTGTCTGGAGAAAATCAGACCCAGCTGAAGAACATGTGTCCATGGGGGAAACCCGGGAAACTGAGTCTCCCCACACAATAGCAGAGATTCTCATCTTGCATCCTCTCCTGAGCTAATGACAAAGGTGGATGTCCCGGGTGGGCCTGTGGAATGGGAGAGGGGAGGAAGTCTATTGTCATGCAGAGGGACATGGAAAGACTTGTCTGAAGCTTATCCCCTGCACTGGGGTCAGGTCGGGAAGGGACGGCACAGAGGTGAGCAGGAACCAACCGGCCTCTCTGTGGTGGGGCTGGCCCCGGGGCAGGCGTGGGGGTGATGGCTGGAAGTGGGATGGCGCGTGAGTTGGCACCAGCCAGCGGTGGAGGCAGAGACTCAGAGGTCAGGGATCTCTCTCTCTGTCTCTGTCTCTCTCTCTCTCCCTCAGGGAGCTGAGGAGAGTAAGGTGGCGCCCCCTGCCCACCTCGCCTACCTCTCCAGGGGCCCTTCTTTCTCTGGCCGCTCCGGGAGCCCTGCGGGCTTGGGTTCAACCCCCCACACACCGCACAGGCCAAGGGCGCATGCGCGACCGCCGGGGCCTAGGGCTGGCCTCGGGGGGGGGGGGGGGTCCTCAGTGAAGGCCCCGCCCTCCCTCCAGGCTCTGACCCAGCTGCAGCTCTTCCATGGCCGCCCTTCTGGACTCGGCTTCAGCTGTCTCCCTCCCCTCCCCCACTCCCACTCAGCTTGCAGGCCGCTTCCCTGCCTTGAAAGCATTGCTCTGGCCCTGAGGGCCACAGACCTACTGGGCTTCAAGCTCAAGGCTCTGCCTGGGCCTGCTGCTTCGGCCAGGGGCTCATTTTTTCCTGGAAAGACAAAGCCATGGCCTCACCCCACGCCTGCACTTTGCCACGGCAGGCAGCCCAGGTGTAGGAAAGGCTCTGTGGAGTCAGAAGTGCCGAGACAGGCAGATGGCACCGCAGGCTTTGGGGGCCAGGGCGCAAGTGGGCTAGCCCCTCCTCCCGGGAGTCGGGGAGGCCCGGCCTTCCTAGTGCCCAGGCCACGGCTCCGGGGAGAAACCCGCCATGGAGGGCACGCGGGAGGCCCTCTGCCTGAGGTGGCAGGTGTCACGCCAGGGCCACTGCAAGCCTGGCTCGGCTTGCCTGCTTTCTCCAAAGGAGGCTGGCCGACCAGCCGAACCTGGCACCTGGGCCAGGCCCCTTCCAAGGGGACGAGTTCCAGAGGCTAGAGCCCTGGGGGCGGCTGCCAAGTCTCCTGGGGCGTGTGCTGGGCCCCCGTCAGAGGAGGAAGCAGCCTGGTAAACGGTGTGCCAGGCCTGAGATCTGGAGGCCTCCCACAGCCGGGTCCCTGTCCTGCCCAGGCCCCCCGAGGGAGGACGATGGTCGGGCAGTGGCGAGCGGGGTGGGGCTGGCGCCGAGCCTGCCCTTGGATGCCCCGGGGAAGGGCGCCGGGGGATGGGCTGCCCCTGGCCGGGTCTGAGGGACCGACCCAGCTCGGGGCTGTCGGGGGCAGAGAGAGAACCCCCCTCCGCCCTTTCCCTTCAGGTTCTTAGGGCTGGCCAAATCCTTCCCAAGACAGCTTGTCTGGAGAAAATCAGACCCAGCTGAAGAACATGTGTCCATGGGGGAAACCCGGGAAACTGAGTCTCCCCACACAATAGCAGAGATTCTCATCTTGCATCCTCTCCTGAGCTAATGACAAAGGTGGATGTCCCGGGTGGGCCTGTGGAATGGGAGAGGGGAGGAAGTCTATTGTCATGCAGAGGGACATGGAAAGACTTGTCTGAAGCTTATCCCCTGCACTGGGGTCAGGTCGGGAAGGGACGGCACAGAGGTGAGCAGGAACCAACCGGCCTCTCTGTGGTGGGGCTGGCCCCGGGGCAGGCGTGGGGGTGATGGCTGGAAGTGGGATGGCGCGTGAGTTGGCACCAGCCAGCGGTGGAGGCAGAGACTCAGAGGTCAGGGATCTCTCTCTCTGTCTCTGTCTCTCTCTCTCTCCCTCAGGGAGCTGAGCAGAGTAAGGTGGCGCCCCCTGCCCACCTCGCCTACCTCTCCATGGGCCCTTCATTCTCTGGCCGCTCCGGGAGCCCTGCGGGCTTGGGTTCAACCCCCCACACACCGCACAGGCCAAGGGCGCATGCGCGACCGCCGGGGCCTAGGGCTGGCCTCGGGGGGGGGGGGTCCTCAGTGAAGGCCCCGCCCTCCCTCCAGGCTCTGACCCAGCTGCAGCTCTTCCATCGCCGCCCTTCTGGACTCGGCTTCAGCTGTCTCCCTCCCCTCCCCCACTCCCACTCAGCTTGCAGGCCGCTTCCCTGCCTTGAAAGCATTGCTCTGGCCCTGAGGGCCACAGACCTACTGGGCTTCAAGCTCAAGGCTCTGCCTGGGCCTGCTGCTTCGGCCAGGGGCTCATTTTTTCCTGGAAAGACAAAGCCATGGCCTCACCCCACGCCTGCACTTTGCCACGGCAGGCAGCCCAGGTGTAGGAAAGGCTCTGTGGAGTCAGAAGTGCCGAGACAGGCAGATGGCACCGCAGGCTTTGGGGGCCAGAGCGCAAGTGGGCTAGCCCCTCCTCCCGGGAGTCGGGGAGGCCCGGCCTTCCTAGTGCCCAGGCCACGGCTCCGGGGAGAAACCCGCCATGGAGGGCACGCGGGAGGCCCTCTGCCTGAGGTGGCAGGTGTCACGCCAGGGCCACTGCAAGCCTGGCTCGGCTTGCCTGCTTTCTCCAAAGGAGGCTGGCCGACCAGCCGAACCTGGCACCTGGGCCAGGCCCCTTCCAAGGGGACGAGTTCCAGAGGCTAGAGCCCTGGGGGCGGCTGCCAAGTCTCCTGGGGTGTGTGCTGGGCCCCCGTCAGAGGAGGAAGCAGCCTGGTAAACGGTGTGCCAGGCCTGAGATCTGGAGGCCACCCACAGCCGGGTCCCTGTCCTGCCCAGGCCCCCCGAGGGAGGACGATGGTCGGGCAGTGGCGAGCAGGGTGGGGCTGGCGCCGAGCCTGCCCTTGGATGCCCCGGGGAAGGGCGCCGGGGGATGGGCTGCCCCTGGCCGGGTCTGAGGGACCGACCCAGCTCGGGGCTGTCGGGGGCAGAGAGAGAACCCCCCTCCGCCCTTTCCCTTCAGGTTCTTAGGGCTGGCCAAATCCTTCCCAAGACAGCTTGTCTGGAGAAAATCAGACCCAGCTGAAGAACATGTGTCCATGGGGGAAACCCGGGAAACTGAGTCTCCCCACACAATAGCAGAGATTCTCATCTTGCATCCTCTCCTGAGCTAATGACAAAGGTGGATGTCCCGGGTGGGCCTGTGGAATGGGAGAGGGGAGGAAGTCTATTGTCATGCAGAGGGACATGGAAAGACTTGTCTGAAGCTTATCCCCTGCACAGGGGTCAGGTCGGGAAGGGACGGCACAGAGGTGAGCAGGAACCAACCGGCCTCTCTGTGGTGGGGCTGGCCCCGGGGCAGGCGTGGGGGTGATGGCTGGAAGTGGGATGGCGCGTGAGTTGGCACCAGCCAGCGGTGGAGGCAGAGACTCAGAGGTCAGGGATCTCTCTCTCTGTCTCTGTCTCTCTCTCTCTCCCTCAGGGAGCTGAGCAGAGTAAGGTGGCGCCCCCTGCCCACCTCGCCTACCTCTCCATGGGCCCTTCATTCTCTGGCCGCTCCGGGAGCCCTGCGGGCTTGGGTTCAACCCCCCACACACCGCACAGGCCAAGGGCGCATGCGCGACCGCCGGGGCCTAGGGCTGGCCTCGGGGGGGGGGGGGTCCTCAGTGAAGGCCCCGCCCTCCCTCCAGGCTCTGACCCAGCTGCAGCTCTTCCATCGCCGCCCTTCTGGACTCGGCTTCAGCTGTCTCCCTCCCCTCCCCCACTCCCACTCAGCTTGCAGGCCGCTTCCCTGCCTTGAAAGCATTGCTCTGGCCCTGAGGGCCACAGACCTACTGGGCTTCAAGCTCAAGGCTCTGCCTGGGCCTGCTGCTTCGGCCAGGGGCTCATTTTTTCCTGGAAAGACAAAGCCATGGCCTCACCCCACGCCTGCACTTTGCCACGGCAGGCAGCCCAGGTGTAGGAAAGGCTCTGTGGAGTCAGAAGTGCCGAGACAGGCAGATGGCACCGCAGGCTTTGGGGGCCAGGGCGCAAGTGGGCTAGCCCCTCCTCCCGGGAGTCGGGGAGGCCCGGCCTTCCTAGTGCCCAGGCCACGGCTCCGGGGAGAAACCCGCCATGGAGGGCACGCGGGAGGCCCTCTGCCTGAGGTGGCAGGTGTCACGCCAGGGCCACTGCAAGCCTGGTTCGGCTTGCCTGCTTTCTCCAAAGGAGGCTGGCCGACCAGCCGAACCTGGCACCTGGGCCAGGCCCCTTCCAAGGGGACGAGTTCCAGAGGATAGAGCCCTGGGGGCGGCTGCCAAGTCTCCTGGGGCGTGTGCTGGGCCCCCGTCAGAGGAGGAAGCAGCCTGGTAAACGGTGTGCCAGGCCTGAGATCTGGAGGCCTCCCACAGCCGGGTCCCTGTCCTGCCCAGGCCCCCCGAGGGAGGACGATGGTCGGGCAGTGGCGAGCGGGGTGGGGCTGGCGCCGAGCCTGCCCTTGGATGCCCCGGGGAAGGGCGCCGGGGGATGGGCTGCCCCTGGCCGGGTCTGAGGGACCGACCCAGCTCGGGGCTGTCGGGGGCAGAGAGAGAACCCCCCTCCGCCCTTTCCCTTCAGGTTCTTAGGGCTGGCCAAATCCTTCCCAAGACAGCTTGTCTGGAGAAAATCAGACCCAGCTGAAGAACATGTGTCCATGGGGGAAACCCGGGAAACTGAGTCTCCCCACACAATAGCAGAGATTCTCATCTTGCATCCTCTCCTGAGCTAATGACAAAGGTGGATGTCCCGGGTGGGCCTGTGGAATGGGAGAGGGGAGGAAGTCTATTGTCATGCAGAGGGACATGGAAAGACTTGTCTGAAGCTTATCCCCTGCACTGGGGTCAGGTCGGGAAGGGACGGCACAGAGGTGAGCAGGAACCAACCGGCCTCTCTGTGGTGGGGCTGGCCCCGGGGCAGGCGTGGGGGTGATGGCTGGAAGTGGGATGGCGCGTGAGTTGGCACCAGCCAGCGGTGGAGGCAGAGACTCAGAGGTCAGGGATCTCTCTCTCTGTCTCTGTCTCTCTCTCTCTCCCTCAGGGAGCTGAGGAGAGTAAGGTGGCGCCCCCTGCCCACCTCGCCTACCTCTCCAGGGGCCCTTCTTTCTCTGGCCGCTCCGGGAGCCCTGCGGGCTTGGGTTCAACCCCCCACACACCGCACAGGCCAAGGGCGCATGCGCGACCGCCGGGGCCTAGGGCTGGCCTCGGGGTGGGGGGGGGTCCTCAGTGAAGGCCCCGCCCTCCCTCCAGGCTCTGACCCAGCTGCAGCTCTTCCATGGCCGCCCTTCTGGACTCGGCTTCAGCTGTCTCCCTCCCCTCCCCCACTCCCACTCAGCTTGCAGGCCGCTTCCCTGCCTTGAAAGCATTGCTCTGGCCCTGAGGGCCACAGACCTACTGGGCTTCAAGCTCAAGGCTCTGCCTGGGCCTGCTGCTTCGGCCAGGGGCTCATTTTTTCCTGGAAAGACAAAGCCATGGCCTCACCCCACGCCTGCACTTTGCCACGGCAGGCAGCCCAGGTGTAGGAAAGGCTCTGTGGAGTCAGAAGTGCCGAGACAGGCAGATGGCACCGCAGGCTTTGGGGGCCAGGGCGCAAGTGGGCTAGCCCCTCCTCCCGGGAGTCGGGGAGGCCCGGCCTTCCTAGTGCCCAGGCCACGGCTCCGGGGAGAAACCCGCCATGGAGGGCACGCGGGAGGCCCTCTGCCTGAGGTGGCAGGTGTCACGCCAGGGCCACTGCAAGCCTGGTTCGGCTTGCCTGCTTTCTCCAAAGGAGGCTGGCCGACCAGCCGAACCTGGCACCTGGGCCAGGCCCCTTCCAAGGGGACGAGTTCCAGAGGATAGAGCCCTGGGGGCGGCTGCCAAGTCTCCTGGGGCGTGTGCTGGGCCCCCGTCAGAGGAGGAAGCAGCCTGGTAAACGGTGTGCCAGGCCTGAGATCTGGAGGCCTCCCACAGCCGGGTCCCTGTCCTGCCCAGGCCCCCCGAGGGGAGGACGATGGTCGGGCAGTGGCGAGCGGGGTGGGGCTGGCGCCGAGCCTGCCCTTGGATGCCCCGGGGAAGGGCGCCGGGGGATGGGCTGCCCCTGGCCGGGTCTGAGGGACCGACCCAGCTCGGGGCTGTCGGGGGCAGAGAGAGAACCCCCCTCCGCCCTTTCCCTTCAGGTTCTTAGGGCTGGCCAAATCCTTCCCAAGACAGCTTGTCTGGAGAAAATCAGACCCAGCTGAAGAACATGTGTCCATGGGGGAAACCCGGGAAACTGAGTCTCCCCACACAATAGCAGAGATTCTCATCTTGCATCCTCTCCTGAGCTAATGACAAAGGTGGATGTCCCGGGTGGGCCTGTGGAATGGGAGAGGGGAGGAAGTCTATTGTCATGCAGAGGGACATGGAAAGACTTGTCTGAAGCTTATCCCCTGCACTGGGGTCAGGTCGGGAAGGGACGGCACAGAGGTGAGCAGGAACCAACCGGCCTCTCTGTGGTGGGGCTGGCCCCGGGGCAGGCGTGGGGGTGATGGCTGGAAGTGGGATGGCGCGTGAGTTGGCACCAGCCAGCGGTGGAGGCAGAGACTCAGAGGTCAGGGATCTCTCTCTCTGTCTCTGTCTCTCTCTCTCTCCCTCAGGGAGCTGAGGAGAGTAAGGTGGCGCCCCCTGCCCACCTCGCCTACCTCTCCAGGGGCCCTTCTTTCTCTGGCCGCTCCGGGAGCCCTGCGGGCTTGGGTTCAACCCCCCACACACCGCACAGGCCAAGGGCGCATGCGCGACCGCCGGGGCCTAGGGCTGGCCTCGGGGTGGGGGGGGGTCCTCAGTGAAGGCCCCGCCCTCCCTCCAGGCTCTGACCCAGCTGCAGCTCTTCCATGGCCGCCCTTCTGGACTCGGCTTCAGCTGTCTCCCTCCCCTCCCCCACTCCCACTCAGCTTGCAGGCCGCTTCCCTGCCTTGAAAGCATTGCTCTGGCCCTGAGGGCCACAGACCTACTGGGCTTCAAGCTCAAGGCTCTGCCTGGGCCTGCTGCTTCGGCCAGGGGCTCATTTTTTCCTGGAAAGACAAAGCCATGGCCTCACCCCACGCCTGCACTTTGCCACGGCAGGCAGCCCAGGTGTAGGAAAGGCTCTGTGGAGTCAGAAGTGCCGAGACAGGCAGATGGCACCGCAGGCTTTGGGGGCCAGGGCGCAAGTGGGCTAGCCCCTCCTCCCGGGAGTCGGGGAGGCCCGGCCTTCCTAGTGCCCAGGCCACGGCTCCGGGGAGAAACCCGCCATGGAGGGCACGCGGGAGGCCCTCTGCCTGAGGTGGCAGGTGTCACGCCAGGGCCACTGCAAGCCTGGCTCGGCTTGCCTGCTTTCTCCAAAGGAGGCTGGCCGACCAGCCGAACCTGGCACCTGGGCCAGGCCCCTTCCAAGGGGACGAGTTCCAGAGGATAGAGCCCTGGGGGCGGCTGCCAAGTCTCCTGGGGCGTGTGCTGGGCCCCCGTCAGAGGAGGAAGCAGCCTGGTAAACGGTGTGCCAGGCCTGAGATCTGGAGGCCTCCCACAGCCGGGTCCCTGTCCTGCCCAGGCCCCCCGAGGGAGGACGATGGTCGGGCAGTGGCGAGCGGGGTGGGGCTGGCGCCGAGCCTGCCCTTGGATGCCCCGGGGAAGGGCGCCGGGGGATGGGCTGCCCCTGGCCGGGTCTGAGGGACCGACC
>NW_026691738.1:0-50854 GCF_020826845.1 Diceros bicornis minor
TGTCTTTCCAGGAAAAAATGAGCCCCTGGCCGAAGCAGCAGGCCCAGGCAGAGCCTTGAGCTTGAAGCCCAGTAGGTCTGTGGCCCTCAGGGCCAGAGCCATGCTTTCAAGGCAGGGAAGCGGCCTGCAAGCTGAGTGGGAGTGGGGGAGGGGAGGGAGACAGCTGAAGCCGAGTCCAGAAGGGCGGCGATGGAAGAGCTGCAGCTGGGTCAGAGCCTGGAGGGAGGGCGGGGCCTTCACTGAGGACCTCCCGCCCCCCCCAGGCCAGCCCTAGGCCCGGCGTTCGCGCATGCGCCCTTGGCCTGTGCGGTGTGTGGGGGGTTGAACCCAAGCCCGCAGGGCTCCCGGAGCGGCCAGAGAAAGAAGGGCCCATGGAGAGGTAGGCGAGGTGGGCAGAGGGGCGCCACCTTACTCTCCTCAGCTCCCTGAGGGAGAGAGAGAGAGACAGAGACAGAGAGAGAGATCCCTGACCTCTGAGTCTCTGCCTCCACCGCTGGCCTGTGCCAACTCAGGCGCCATCCCACTTCCAGCCATCACCCCCACGCCTGCCCCGGGGCCAGCCCACCACAGACAGGCCGGTTGGTTCCTGCTCACCTCTGTGCCGTCCCTTCCCGACCTGACCCCAGTGCAGGGGATAAGCTTCAGACAAGTCCTTTCCATGTCCCTCTGCATGACAATAGACTTCCTCCCCTCTCCCATTCCACAGGCCCCCCCGGGACATCCACCTTTGTCATTAGCTCAGGAGAGGATGCAAGATGAGAATCTCTGCTATTGTGTGGGGAGACTCAGTTTCCCGGGTTTCCCCCATGGACACATGTTCTTCAGCTGGGTCTGATTTTCTCAGACAAGCTGTCTTGGGAAGGATTTGGCCAGCCCTAAGAACCTGAAGGGAAAGGGCGGAGGGGGGTTCTCTCTCTGCCCCCGACAGCCCGAGCTGGGTCGGTCCCTCAGACCTGGCCAGGGGCAGCCCATCCCCCGGCGCCCTTCCCCGGGGCATCCAAGGGCAGGCTCGGCGCCAGCCCCACCCCGCTCGCCACTGCCCGACCATCGTCCTCCCTCGGGGGGCCTGGGCAGGACAGGGACCCGGCTGTGGGGAGGCCTCCAGATCTCAGGCCTGGCACACCGTTTACCAGGCTGCTTCCTCCTCTGACGGGGGCCCAGCACACGCCCCAGGAGACTTGGCAGCCGCCCCCAGGGCTCTATCCTCTGGAACTCGTCCCCTTGGAAGGGGCCTGGCCCAGGTGCCAGGTTCGGCTGGTCGGCCAGCCTCCTTTGGAGAAAGCAGGCAAAGCCGAGCCAGGCTTGCAGTGGCCCTGGCGTGGACACCTGCCACCTCAGGCAGAGGGCCTCCCGCGTGCCCTCCATGGCGGGTTTCTCCCGGAGCCGTGGCCTGGGCACTAGGAAGGCCGGGCCTCCCCGACTCCCGGGAGGAGGGGCTAGCCCAGTTGCGCCCTGGCCCCCAAACCCTCTGGTGCCATCTGCCTGTCTCGGCACTTCTGACTCCACAGAGCCTTTCCTACATCTGGGCTGCCTGCCGTGGCAAAGTGCAGGCGTGGGGTGAGGCCATGGTTTGTCTTTCCAGGAAAAAATGAGCCCCTGGCCGAAGCAGCAGGCCCAGGCAGAGCCTTGAGCTTGAAGCCAGTAGGTCTGTGGCCCTCAGGGCCAGAGCCATGCTTTCAAGGCAGGGAAGCGGCCTGCAAGCTGAGTGGGAGTGGGGGAGGGGAGGAGACAGCTGAAGCCGAGTCCAGAAGGGCGGCGATGGAAGAGCTGCAGCTGGGTCAGAGCCTGGAGGGAGGGCGGGGCCTTCACTGAGGACCTCCCGCCCCCCCCAGGCCAGCCCTAGGCCCCGGCGTCGCGCATGCGCCCTTGGCCTGTGCGGTGTGTGGGGGGTTGAACCCAAGCCCGCAGGCTCCCGGAGCGGCCAGAGAAAGAAGGGCCCATGGAGAGGTAGGCGAGGTGGGCAGGGGGCGCCACCTTACTCTCCTCAGCTCCCTGAGGGAGAGAGAGAGAGACAGAGACAGAGAGAGAGATCCCTGACCTCTGAGTCTCTGCCTCCACCGCTGGCCTGTGCCAACTCAGGCGCCATCCCACTTCCAGCCATCACCCCCACGCCTGCCCCGGGGCCAGCCCCACCACAGACAGGCCAGTTGGTTCCTGCTCACCTCTGTGCCGTCCCTTCCGACCTGACCCCAGTGCAGGGGATAAGCTTCAGACAAGTCTTTCCATGTCCCTCTGCATGACAATAGACTTCCTCCCCTCTCCCATTCCACAGGCCCCCCCGGGACATCCACCTTTGTCATTAGCTCAGGAGAGGATGCAAGATGAGAATCTCTGCTATTGTGTGGGGGAGACTCAGTTTCCCGGGTTTCCCCCATGGACACATGTTCTTCAGCTGGGTCTGATTTTCTCCAGACAAGCTGTCTTGGGAAGGATTTGGCCAGCCCTAAGAACCTGAAGGGAAAGGGCGGAGGGGGGTTCTCTCTCTGCCCCCGACAGCCCCGAGCTGGGTCGGTCCCTCAGACCTGGCCAGGGGCAGCCCATCCCCCGGCGCCCTTCCCCGGGGCATCCAAGGGCAGGCTCGGCGCCAGCCCCACCCCGCTCGCCACTGCCCGACCATCGTCCTCCCTCGGGGGGGCCTGGGCAGGACAGGGACCCGGCTGTGGGAGGCCTCCAGATCTCAGGCCTGGCACACCGTTTACCAGGCTGCTTCCTCCTCTGACGGGGGCCCAGCACACGCCCCAGGAGACTTGGCAGCCGCCCCCAGGGCTCTATCCTCTGGAACTCGTCCCCTTGGAAGGGGCCTGGCCCAGGTGCCAGGTTCGGCTGGTCGGCCAGCCTCCTTTGGAGAAAGCAGGCAAGCCGAGCCAGGCTTGCAGTGGGCCCTGGCGTGACACCTGCCACCTCAGGCAGAGGGCCTCCCGCGTGCCCTCCATGGCGGGTTTCTCCCCGGAGCCGTGGCTGGGCACTAGGAAGGCCGGGCCTCCCCGACTCCCGGGAGGAGGGGCTAGCCCAGTTGCGCCCTGGCCCCCAAACCCTCTGGTGCCATCTGCCTGTCTCGGCACTTCTGACTCCACAGAGCCTTTCCTACATCTGGGCTGCCTGCCGTGGCAAAGTGCAGGCGTGGGGTGAGGCCATGGTTTTGTCTTTCCAGGAAAAAATGAGCCCCTGGCCGAGAGCAGCAGGCCCAGGCAGAGCCTTGAGCTTGAAGCCCAGTAGGTCTGTGGCCCTCAGGGCCAGAGCCATGCTTTCAAGGCAGGGAAGCGGCCTGCAAGCTGAGTGGGAGTGGGGGAGGGGAGGGAGACAGCTGAAGCCGAGTCCAGAAGGGCGGCGATGGAAGAGCTGCAGCTGGGTCAGAGCCTGGAGGGAGGGCGGGGCCTTCACTGAGGACCTCCCGCCCCCCCAGGCCAGCCCTAGGCCCCGGCGTTCGCGCATGCGCCCTTGGCCTGTGCGGTGTGTGGGGGGGTTGAACCCAAGCCCGCAGGGCTCCCGGAGCGGCCAGAGAAAGAAGGGCCCATGGAGAGGTAGGCGAGGTGGGCAGGGGGCGCCACCTTACTCTCCTCAGCTCCCTGAGGGAGAGAGAGAGAGACAGAGACAGAGAGAGAGATCCCTGACCTCTGAGTCTCTGCCTCCACCGCTGGCCTGTGCAACTCAGGCGCCATCCCACTTCCAGCCATCACCCCCACGCCTGCCCCGGGCCAGCCCCACCACAGACAGGCCGGTTGGTTCCTGCTCACCTCTGTGCCGTCCCTTCCCGACCTGACCCCAGTGCAGGGGATAAGCTTCAGACAAGTCTTTCCATGTCCCTCTGCATGACAATAGACTTCCTCCCCTCTCCCATTCCACAGGCCCCCCCGGGACATCCACCTTTGTCATTAGCTCAGGAGAGGATGCAAGATGAGAATCTCTGCTATTGTGTGGGGAGACTCAGTTTCCCGGGTTTCCCCCCATGGACACATGTTCTTCAGCTGGGTCTGATTTTCTCCAGACAAGCTGTCTTGAGGAAGGATTTGGCCAGCCCTAAGAACCTGAAGGGAAAGGGCGGAGGGGGGTTCTCTCTCTGCCCCCGACAGCCCCGAGCTGGGTCGGTCCCTCAGACCTGGCCAGGGGCAGCCCATCCCCCGGCGCCCTTCCCTGGGGCATCCAAGGGCAGGCTCGGCGCCAGCCCCACCCCGCTCGCCACTGCCCGACCATCGTCCTCCCTCGGGGGGGCCTGGGCAGGACAGGGACCCGGCTGTGGGAGGCCTCCAGATCTCAGGCCTGGCACACCGTTTACCAGGCTGCTTCCTCCTCTGACGGGGGCCCAGCACACGCCCCAGGAGACTTGGCAGCCGCCCCCAGGGCTCTATCCTCTGGAACTCGTCCCCTTGGAAGGGGCCTGGCCCAGGTGCCAGGTTCGGCTGGTCGGCCAGCCTCCTTTGGAGAAAGCAGGCAAGCCGAGCCAGGCTTGCAGTGGCCCTGGCGTGACACCTGCCACCTCAGGCAGAGGGCCCTCCCGCGTGCCCTCCATGGCGGGTGTTTCTCCCCGGAGCCGTGGCCTGGGCACTAGGAAGGCCGGGCCTCCCCGACTCCCGGGAGGAGGGCTAGCCCAGTTTGCGCCCTGGCCCCCAAACCCTCTGGTGCCATCTGCCTGTCTCGGCACTTCTGACTCCACAGAGCCTTTCCTACATCTGGGCTGCCTGCCGTGGCAAAGTGCAGGCGTGGGGTGAGGCCATGGTTTTGTCTTTCCAGGAAAAAATGAGCCCCTGGCCGAAGAGCAGGCCCAGGCAGAGCCTTGAGCTTGAAGCCCAGTAGGTCTGTGGCCCTCAGGGCCAGAGCCATGCTTTCAAGGCAGGGAAGCGGCCCTGCAAGCTGAGTGGGAGTGGGGGGAGGGGAGGGAGACAGCTGAAGCCGAGTCCAGAAGGGCGGCGATGGAAGAGCTGCAGCTGGGTCAGAGCTGGAGGGAGGGCGGGGCCTTCACTGAGGACCTCCCGCCCCCCCCAGGCCAGCCCTAGGCCCCGGCGTTCGCGCATGCGCCCTTGGCCTGTGCGGTGTGTGGGGGGTTGAACCCAAGCCCGCAGGGCTCCCGGAGCGGCCA
This sequence comes from Diceros bicornis minor, assembly GCF_020826845.1. NCBI lineage: Eukaryota > Metazoa > Chordata > Mammalia > Perissodactyla > Rhinocerotidae > Diceros > Diceros bicornis. Next base: position 5,075 of record NW_026691738.1, read on the forward strand.
GAGAAAGAAGGGCCCATGGAGAGGTAGGCGAGGTGGGCAGGGGGCGCCACCTTACTCTCCTCAGCTCCCTGAGGGAGAGAGAGAGAGACAGAGACAGAGGAGAGAGATCCCTGACCTCGGAGTCTCTGCCTCCACCGCTGGCCTGTGCCAACTCAGGCGCCATCCCACTTCCAGCCATCACCCCCACGCCTGCCCCGGGGCCAGCCCCACCACAGACAGGCCGGTTGGTTCCTGCTCACCTCTGTGCCGTCCCTTCCCGACCTGACCCCAGTGCAGGGGATAAGCTTCAGACAAGTCTTTCCATGTCCCTCTGCATGACAATAGACTTCCTCCCCTCTCCCATTCCACAGGCCCCCCCCGGGACATCCACCTTTGTCATTAGCTCAGGAGAGGATGCAAGATGAGAATCTCTGCTATTGTGTGGGGAGACTCAGTTTCCCGGGTTTCCCCCATGGACACATGTTCTTCAGCTGGGTCTGATTTTCTCCAGACAAGCTGTCTTGGGAAGGATTTGGCCAGCCCCTAAGAACCTGAAGGGAAAGGGCGGAGGGGGGTTCTCTCTCTGCCCCCGACAGCCCCGAGCTGGGTCGGTCCCTCAGACCTGGCCAGGGGCAGCCCATCCCCCGGCGCCCTTCCCCGGGGCATCCAAGGGCAGGCTCGGCGCCAGCCCCACCCCGCTCGCCACTGCCCGACCATCGTCCTCCCTCGGGGGGCCTGGGCAGGACAGGGACCCGGCTGTGGGAGGCCTCCAGATCTCAGGCCTGGCACACCGTTTACCAGGCTGCTTCCTCCTCTGACGGGGGGCCCAGCACACGCCCCAGGAGACTTGGCAGCCGCCCCCAGGCTCTATCCTCTGGAACTCGTCCCCTTGGAAGGGGCCTGGCCCAGGTGCCAGGTTCGGCTGGTCGGCCAGCCTCCTTTGGAGAAAGCAGGCAAGCCGAGCCAGGCTTGCAGTGGCCCTGGCGTGACACCTGCCACCTCAGGCAGAGGGCCTCCCGCGTGCCCTCCATGGCGGGTTTCTCCCCGGAGCCGTGGCCTGGGCACTAGGAAGGCCGGGGCCTCCCCGACTCCCGGGAGGAGGGGCTAGCCCAGTTGCGCCCTGGCCCCCAAACCCTCTGGTGCCATCTGCCTGTCTCGGCACTTCTGACTCCACAGAGCCTTTCCTACATCTGGGCTGCCTGCCGTGGCAAAGTGCAGGCGTGGGGTGAGGCCATGGTTTTGTCTTTCCAGGAAAAAAATGAGCCCCTGGCCGAAGCAGCAGGCCCAGGCAGAGCCTTGAGCTTGAAGCCCAGTAGGTCTGTGGCCCTCAGGGCCAGAGCCATGCTTTCAAGGCAGGGAAGCGGCCTGCAAGCTGAGTGGGAGTGGGGGAGGGGAGGGAGACAGCTGAAGCCGAGTCCAGAAGGGCGGCGATGGAAGAGCTGCAGCTGGGGTCAGAGCCTGGAGGGAGGGCGGGGGCCTTCACTGAGGACCTCCCGCCCCCCCCAGGCCAGCCCTAGGCCCCGGCGTTCGCCGCATGCGCCCTTGGCCTGTGCGGTGTGTGGGGGGTTGAACCCAAGCCCGCAGGGCTCCCGGAGCGGCCAGAGAAAGAAGGGCCCATGGAGAGGTAGGCGAGGTGGGCAGGGGGCGCCACCTTACTCTCCTCAGCTCCCTGAGGGAGAGAGAGAGAGACAGAGACAGAGAGAGAGATCCCTGACCTCGGAGTCTCTGCCTCCACCGCTGGCTGGTGCCAACTCACGCGCCATCCCACTTCCAGCCATCACCCCCACGCCTGCCCCGGGGCCAGCCCCACCACAGAGAGGCCGGTTGGTTCCTGCTCACCTCTGTGCCGTCCCTTCCCGACCTGACCCCAGTGCAGGGGATAAGCTTCAGACAAGTCTTTCCATGTCCCTCTGCATGACAATAGACTTCCTCCCCTCTCCCATTCCACAGGCCCACCCGGGACATCCACCTTTGTCATTAGCTCAGGAGAGGATGCAAGATGAGAATCTCTGCTATTGTGTGGGGAGACTCAGTTTCCCGGGTTTCCCCCATGGACACATGTTCTTCAGCTGGGTCTGATTTTCTCCAGACAAGCTGTCTTGGGAAGGATTTGGCCAGCCCTAAGAACCTGAAGGGAAAGGGCGGAGGGGGGTTCTCTCTCTGCCCCCGACAGCCCCGAGCTGGGTCGGTCCCTCAGACCTGGCCAGGGGCATCCCATCCCCCGGCGCCCTTCCCCGGGGCATCCAAGGGCAGGCTCGGCGCCAGCCCCACCCCGCTCGCCACTGCCCGACCATCGTCCTCCCTCGGGGGGCCTGGGCAGGACAGGGACCCGGCTGTGGGAGGCCTCCAGATCTCAGGCCTGGCACACCGTTTACCAGGCTGCTTCCTCCTCTGACGGGGGCCCAGCACACGCCCCAGGAGACTTGGCAGCCGCCCCCAGGGCTCTATCCTCTGGAACTCGTCCCCTTGGAAGGGGCCTGGCCCAGGTGCCAGGTTCGGCTGGTCGGCCAGCCTCCTTTGGAGAAAGCAGGCAAGCCGAGCCAGGCTTGCAGTGGCCCTGGCGTGACACCTGCCACCTCAGGCAGAGGGCCTCCCGCGTGCCCTCCATGGCGGGTTTCTCCCCGGAGCCGTGGCCTGGGCACTAGGAAGGCCGGGCCTCCCCGACTCCCGGGAGGAGGGGCTAGCCCAGTTGCGCCCTGGCCCCCAAACCCTCTGGTGCCATCTGCCTGTCTCGGCACTTCTGACTCCACAGAGCCTTTCCTACATCTGGGCTGCCTGCCGTGGCAAAGTGCAGGCGTGGGGTGAGGCCATGGTTTTGTCTTTCCAGGAAAAAATGAGCCCCTGGCCGAAGCAGCAGGCCCAGGCAGAGCCTTGAGCTTGAAGCCCAGTAGGTCTGTGGCCCTCAGGGCCAGAGCCATGCTTTCAAGGCAGGGAAGCGGCCTCCAAGCTGAGTGGGAGTGGGGGAGGGGAGGGAGACAGCTGAAGCCGAGTCCAGAAGGGCGGCGATGGAAGAGCTGCAGCTGGGTCAGAGCCTGTAGGGAGGGCGGGGCCTTCACTGAGGACCCCCCCCTCCCCCAAGGCCAGCCCTAGGCCCAGGCGGTCGCGCATGCGCCCTTGGCCTGTGCGGTGTGTGGGGGGTTGAACCCAAGCCCGCAGGGCTCCCGGAGCGGCCAGAGAAAGAAGGGCCCATGGAGAGGTAGGCGAGGTGGGCAGGGGGTGCCACCTTACTCTCCTCAGCTCCCTGAGGGAGAGAGAGAGAGACAGAGACAGAGAGAGAGATCCCTGACCTCTGAGTCTCTGCCTCCACCGCTGGCCGGTGCCAACTCACGCGCCATCACACTTCCAGCCATCACCCCCACGCCTGCCCCGGGGCCAGCCCCACCACAGACAGGCCGGTTGGTTCCTGCTCACCTCTGTGCCGTCCCTTCCCGACCTGACCCCAGTGCAGGGGATAAGCTTCAGACAAGTCTTTCCATGTCCCTCTGCATGACAATAGACTTCCTCCCCTCTCCCATTCCACAGGCCCCCCCGGGACATCCACCTTTGTCATTAGCTCAGGAGAGGATGCAAGATGAGAATCTCTGCTATTGTGTGGGGAGACTCAGTTTCCCGGGTTTCCCCCATGGACACATGTTCTTCAGCTGGGTCTGATTTTCTCCAGACAAGCTGTCTTGGGAAGGATTTGGCCAGCCCTAAGAACCTGAAGGGAAAGGGCGGAGGGGGGTTCTCTCTCTGCCCCCGACAGCCCCGAGCTGGGTCGGTCCCTCAGACCTGGCCAGGGGCATCCCATCCCCCGGCGCCCTTCCCCTGGGCATCCAAGGGCAGGCTCCGCACCAGCCCCACCCCGCTCGCCACTGCCCGACCATCGTCCTCCCTCGGGGGGCCTGGGCAGGACAGGGACCCGGCTGTGGGAGGCCTCCAGATCTCAGGCCTGGCACACCGTTTACCAGGCTGCTTCCTCCTCTGACGGGGGCCCAGCACACGCCCCAGGAGACTTGGCAGCCGCCCCCAGGGCTCTATCCTCTGGAACTCGTCCCCTTGGAAGGGGCCTGGCCCAGGTGCCAGGTTCGGCTGGTCGGCCAGCCTCCTTTGGAGAAAGCAGGCAAGCCGAGCCAGGCTTGCAGTGGCCCTGGCGTGACACCTGCCACCTCAGGCAGAGGGCCTCCCGCGTGCCCTCCATGGCTGGTTTCTCCCAGGAGCCGTGGCCTGGGCACTAGGAAGGCCGGGCCTCCCAGACTCCCGGGAGGAGGGGCTAGCCCAGTTGCGCCCTGGCCCCCAAACCCTCTGGTGCCATCTGCCTGTCTCGGCACTTCTGACTCCACAGAGCCTTTCCTACATCGGGGCTGCCTGCCGTGGCAAAGTGCAGGCGTGGGGTGAGGCCATGGTTTTGTCTTTCCAGGAAAAAATGAGCCCCTGGCCGAAGCAGCAGGCCCAGGCAGAGCCTTGATCTTGAAGCCCAGTAGGTCTGTGGCCCTCAGGGCCAGAGCCATGCTTTCAAGGCAGGGAAGCGGCCTGCAAGCTGAGTGGGAGTGGGGGAGGGGAGGGAGACAGCTGAAGCCGAGTCCAGAAGGGCGGCGATGGAAGAGCTGCAGCTGGGTCAGAGACTGGAGGGAGGGCGGGGCCTTCACTGAGGACCCCCCCCCCCCGAGGCCAGCCCTAGGCCCCGGCGGTCGCGAATGCGCCCTTGGCCTGTGCGGTGTGTGGGGGGTTGAACCCAAGCCCGCAGGGCTCCCGGAGCGGTCAGAGAAAGAAGGGCCCATGGAGAGGTAGGCGAGGTGGGCAGGGGGCGCCACCTTACTCTCCTCAGCTCCCTGAGGGAGAGAGAGAGAGACAGAGACAGAGAGAGAGATCCCTGACCTCTGAGTCTCTGCCTCCACCGCTGGCTGGTGCCAACTCACGCGCCATCCCACTTCCAGCCATCACCCCCACGCCTGCCCCGGGGCCAGCCCCACCACAGACAGGCCGGTTGGTTCCTGCTCACCTCTGTGCCGTCCCTTCCGGACCTGACCCCAGTGCAGGGGATAAGCTTCAGACAAGTCTTTCCATGTCCCTCTGCATGACAATAGACTTCCTCCCCTCTCCCATTCCACAGGCCCACCCGGGACATCCACCTTTGTCATTAGCTCAGGAGAGGATGCAAGATGAGAATCTCTGCTATTGTGTGGGGAGACTCAGTTTCCCGGGTTTCGCCCATGGACACATGTTCTTCAGCTGGGTCTGATTTTCTCCAGACAAGTTGTCTTGGGAAGGATTTGGCCAGCCCTAAGAACCTGAAGGGAAAGGGCGGAGGGGGGTTCTCTCTCTGCCCCCGACAGCCCCGAGCTGGGTCGGTCCCTCAGACCTGGCCAGGGGCATCCCATCCCCCGGCGCCCTTCCCCGGGGCATCCAAGGGCAGGCTCGGCGCCAGCCCCACGCCGCTCGCCACTGCCCGACCATCGTCCTCCCTCGGGGGGCCTGGGCAGGACAGGGACCCGGCTGTGGGAGGCCTCCAGATCTCAGGCCTGGCACACCGTTTACCAGGCTGCTTCCTCCTCTGACGGGGGCCCAGCACACGCCCCAGGAGACTTGGCAGCCGCCCCCAGGGCTCTATCCTCTGGAACTCGTCCCCTTGGAAGGGGCCTGGCCCAGGTGCCAGGTTCGGCTGGTCGGCCAGCCTCCTTTGGAGAAAGCAGGCAAGCCGAGCCAGGCTTGCAGTGGCCCTGGCGTGACACCTGCCACCTCAGGCAGAGGGCCTCCCGCGTGCCCTCCATGGCGGGTTTCTCCCAGGAGCCGTGGCCTGGGCACTAGGAAGGCCGGGCCTCCCCGACTCCCGGGAGGAGGGGCTAGCCCAGTTGCGCCCTGGCCCCCAAACCCTCTGGTGCCATCTGCCTGTCTCGGCACTTCTGACTCCACAGAGCCTTTCCTACATCTGGGCTGCCTGCCGTGGCAAAGTGCAGGCGTGGGGTGAGGCCATGGTTTTGTCTTTCCAGGAAAAAATGAGCCCCTGGCCGAAGCAGCAGGCCCAGGCAGAGCCTTGAGCTTGAAGCCCAGTAGGTCTGTGGCCCTCAGGGCCAGAGCCATGCTTTCAAGGCAGGGAAGCGGCCTCCAAGCTGAGTGGGAGTGGGGGAGGGGAGGGAGACAGCTGAAGCCGAGTCCAGAAGGGCGGCGATGGAAGAGCTGCAGCTGGGTCAGAGCCTGGAGGGAGGGCGGGGCCTTCACTGAGGACCCCCCCCTCCCCCAAGGCCAGCCCTAGGCCCAGGCGGTCGCGCATGCGCCCTTGGCCTGTGCGGTGTGTGGGGGGTTGAACCCAAGCCCGCAGGGCTCCCGGAGTGGCCAGAGAAAGAAGGGCCCATGGAGAGGTAGGCGAGGTGGGCAGGGTGTGCCACCTTACTCTCCTCAGCTCCCTGAGGGAGAGAGAGAGAGACAGAGACAGAGAGAGAGATCCCTGACCTCTGAGTCTCTGCCTCCACCGCTGGCCGGTGCCAACTCACGCGCCATCCCACTTCCAGCCATCACCCCCACGCCTGCCCCGGGGCCAGCCCCACCACAGACAGGCCGGTTGGTTCCTGCTCACCTCTGTGCCGTCCCTTCCCGACCTGACCCCAGTGCAGGGGATAAGCTTCAGACAAGTCTTTCCATGTCCCTCTGCATGACAATAGACTTCCTCCCCTCTCCCATTCCACAGGCCCCCCCGGGACATCCACCTTTGTTATTAGCTCAGGAGAGGATGCAAGATGAGAATCTCTGCTATTGTGTGGGGAGACTCAGTTTCCCGGGTTTCCCCCATGGACACATGTTCTTCAGCTGGGTCTGATTTTCTCCAGACAAGCTGTCTTGGGAAGGATTTGGCCAGCCCTAAGAACCTGAAGGGAAAGGGCGGAGGGGGGTTCTCTCTCTGCCCCCGACAGCCCCGAGCTGGGTCGGTCCCTCAGACCTGGCCAGGGGCATCCCATCCCCCGGCGCCCTTCCCCTGGGCATCCAAGGGCAGGCTCCGCACCAGCCCCACCCCGCTCGCCACTGCCCGACCATCGTCCTCCCTCGGGGGGCCTGGGCAGGACAGGGACCCGGCTGTGGGAGGCCTCCAGATCTCAGGCCTGGCACACCGTTTACCAGGCTGCTTCCTCCTCTGACGGGGGCCCAGCACACGCCCCAGGAGACTTGGCAGCCGCCCCCAGGGCTCTATCCTCTGGAACTCGTCCCCTTGGAAGGGGCCTGGCCCAGGTGCCAGGTTCGGCTGGTCGGCCAGCCTCCTTTGGAGAAAGCAGGCAAGCCGAGCCAGGCTTGCAGTGGCCCTGGCGTGACACCTGCCACCTCAGGCAGAGGGCCTCCCGCGTGCCCTCCATGGCGGGTTTCTCCCCGGAGCCGTGGCCTGGGCACTAGGAAGGCCGGGCCTCCCCGACTCCCGGGAGGAGGGGCTAGCCCAGTTGCGCCCTGGCCCCCAAACCCTCTGGTGCCATCTGCCTGTCTCGGCACTTCTGACTCCACAGAGCCTTTCCTACATCTGGGCTGCCTGCCGTGGCAAAGTGCAGGCGTGGGGTGAGGCCATGGTTTTGTCTTTCCAGGAAAAAATGAGCCCCTGGCCGAAGCAGCAGGCCCAGGCAGAGCCTTGATCTTGAAGCCCAGTAGGTCTGTGGCCCTCAGGGCCAGAGCCATGCTTTCAAGGCAGGGAAGCGGCCTGCAAGCTGAGTGGGAGTGGGGGAGGGGAGGGAGACAGCTGAAGCCGAGTCCAGAAGGGCGGCGATGGAAGAGCTGCAGCTGGGTCAGAGACTGGAGGGAGGGCTGGGCCTTCACTGAGGACCCCCCCCCCCCGAGGCCAGCCCTAGGCCCCGGCGGTCGCGAATGCGCCCTTGGCCTGTGCGGTGTGTGGGGGGTTGAACCCAAGCCCGCAGGGCTCCCGGAGCGGCCAGAGAAAGAAGGGCCCATGGAGAGGTAGGCGAGGTGGGCAGGGGACGCCACCTTACTCTCCTCAGCTCCCTGAGGGAGAGAGAGAGAGACAGAGACAGAGAGAGAGATCCCTGACCTCTGAGTCTCTGCCTCCACCGCTGGCTGGTGCCAACTCACGCGCCATCCCACTTCCAGCCATCACCCCCACGCCTGCCCCGGGGCCAGCCCCACCACAGACAGGCCGGTTGGTTCCTGCTCACCTCTGTGCCGTCCCTTCCGGACCTGACCCCAGTGCAGGGGATAAGCTTCAGACAAGTCTTTCCATGTCCCTCTGCATGACAATAGACTTCCTCCCCTCTCCCATTCCACAGGCCCACCCGGGACATCCACCTTTGTCATTAGCTCAGGAGAGGATGCAAGATGAGAATCTCTGCTATTGTGTGGGGAGACTCAGTTTCCCGGGTTTCGCCCATGGACACATGTTCTTCAGCTGGGTCTGATTTTCTCCAGACAAGTTGTCTTGGGAAGGATTTGGCCAGCCCTAAGAACCTGAAGGGAAAGGGCGGAGGGGGGTTCTCTCTCTGCCCCCGACAGCCCCGAGCTGGGTCGGTCCCTCAGACCTGGCCAGGGGCATCCCATCCCCCGGCGCCCTTCCCCGGGGCATCCAAGGGCAGGCTCGGCGCCAGCCCCACCCCGCTCGCCACTGCCCGACCATCGTCCTCCCTCGGGGGGCCTGGGCAGGACAGGGACCCGGCTGTGGGAGGCCTCCAGATCTCAGGCCTGGCACACCGTTTACCAGGCTGCTTCCTCCTCTGACGGGGGCCCAGCACACGCCCCAGGAGACTTGGCAGCCGCCCCCAGGGCTCTATCCTCTGGAACTCGTCCCCTTGGAAGGGGCCTGGCCCAGGTGCCAGGTTCGGCTGGTCGGCCAGCCTCCTTTGGAGAAAGCAGGCAAGCCGAGCCAGGCTTGCAGTGGCCCTGGCGTGACACCTGCCACCTCAGGCAGAGGGCCTCCCGCGTGCCCTCCATGGCGGGTTTCTCCCAGGAGCCGTGGCCTGGGCACTAGGAAGGCCGGGCCTCCCCGACTCCCGGGAGGAGGGGCTAGCCCAGTTGCGCCCTGGCCCCCAAACCCTCTGGTGCCATCTGCCTGTCTCGGCACTTCTGACTCCACAGAGCCTTTCCTACATCTGGGCTGCCTGCCGTGGCAAAGTGCAGGCGTGGGGTGAGGCCATGGTTTTGTCTTTCCAGGAAAAAATGAGCCCCTGGCCGAAGCAGTAGGCCCAGGCAGAGCCTTGAGCTTGAAGCCCAGCAGGTCTGTGGCCCTCAGGGCCAGAGCCATGCTTTCAAGGCAGGGAAGCGGCCTCCAAGCTGAGTGGGAGTGGGGGAGGGGAGGGAGACAGCTGAAGCCGAGTCCAGAAGGGCGGCGATGGAAGAGCTGCAGCTGGGTCAGAGCCTGGAGGGAGGGCGGGGCCTTCACTGAGGACCCCCCCCTCCCCCGAGGCCAGCCCTAGGCCCAGGCGGTCGCGCATGCGCCCTTGGCCTGTGCCGTGTGTGGGGGGTTGAACCCAAGCCCGCAGGGCTCCCGGAGCGGCCAGAGAAATAAGGGCCCATGGAGAGGTAGGCGAGGTGGGCAGGGGGCGCCACCTTACTCTCCTCAGCTCCCTGAGGGAGAGAGAGAGAGACAGAGACAGAGAGAGAGATCCCTGACCTCTGAGTCTCTGCCTCCACCGCTGGCCGGTGCCAACTCACGCGCCATCCCACTTCCAGCCATCACACCCACGCCTGCCCCGGGGCCAGCCCCACCACAGACAGGCCGGTTGGTTCCTGCTCACCTCTGTGCCGTCCCTTCCCGACCTGACCCCAGTGCAGGGGATAAGCTTCAGACAAGTCTTTCCATGTCCCTCTGCATGACAATAGACTTCCTCCCCTCTCCCATTCCACAGGCCCCCCCGGGACATCCACCTTTGTCATTAGCTCAGGAGAGGATGCAAGATGAGAATCTCTGCTATTGTGTGGGGAGACTCAGTTTCCCGGGTTTCCCCCATGGACACATGTTCTTCAGCTGGGTCTGATTTTCTCCAGACAAGCTGTCTTGGGAAGGATTTGGCCAGCCCTAAGAACCTGAAGGGAAAGGGCGGAGGGGGGTTCTCTCTCTGCCCCCGACAGCCCCGAGCTGGGTCGGTCCCTCAGACCTGGCCAGGGGCAGCCCATCCCCCGGCGCCCTTCCCCGGGGCATCCAAGGGCAGGCTCGGCGCCAGCCCCACCCCGCTCGCCACTGCCCGACCATCGTCCTCCCTCGGGGAGCCTGGGCAGGACAGGGACCCGGCTGTGGGAGGCCTCCAGATCTCAGGCCTGGCACACCGTTTACCAGGCTGCTTCCTCCTCTGACGGGGGCCCAGCACACGCCCCAGGAGACTTGGCAGCCGCCCCCAGGGCTCTATCCTCTGGAACTCGTCCCCTTGGAAGGGGCCTGGCCCAGGTGCCAGGTTCGGCTGGTCGGCCAGCCTCCTTTGGAGAAAGCAGGCAAGCCGAGCCAGGCTTGCAGTGGCCCTGGCGTGACACCTGCCACCTCAGGCAGAGGGCCTCCCGCGTGCCCTCCATGGCGGGTTTCTCCCCGGAGCCGTGGCCTGGGCACTAGGAAGGCCGGGCCTCCCCGACTCCCGGGAGGAGGGGCTAGCCCAGTTGCGCCCTGGCCCCCAAACCCTCTGGTGCCATCTGCCTGTCTCGGCACTTCTGACTCCACAGAGCCTTTCCTACATCTGGGCTGCCTGCCGTGGCAAAGTGCAGGCGTGGGGTGAGGCCATGGTTTTGTCTTTCCAGGAAAAAATGAGCCCCTGGCCGAAGCAGCAGGCCCAGGCAGAGCCTTGAGCTTGAAGCCCAGTAGGTCTGTGGCCCTCAGGGCCAGAGCCATGCTTTCAAGGCAGGGAAGCGGCCTGCAAGCTGACTGGGAGTGGGGGAGGGGAGGGAGACAGCTGAAGCCGAGTCCAGAAGGGCGGCGATGGAAGAGCTGCAGCTGGGTCAGAGCCTGGAGGGAGGGCGGGGCCTTCACTGAGGATCCCCCCTCCCCCCGAGGAGAGCCCTAGGCCCCGGCGGTCGCGCATGCGCCCTTGGCCTGTGCGGTGTGTGGGGGGTTGAACACAAGCCCGCAGGGCTCCCGGAGCGGCCAGAGAAAGAAGGGCCCATGGAGAGTTAGGCGAGGTGGGCAGGGGGCGCCACCTTACTCTCCTCAGCTCCCTGAGGGAGAGAGAGAGAGACAGAGACAGAGAGAGAGATCCCTGACCTCTGAGTCTCTGCCTCCACCGCTGGCTGGTGCCAACTCACGCGCCATCCCACTTCCAGCCATCACCCCCACGCCTGCCCCGGGGCCAGCCCCACCACAGACAGGCCGGTTGGTTCCTGCTCACCTCTGTGCCGTCCCTTCCCGACCTGACCCCAGTGCAGGGGATAAGCTTCAGACAAGTCTTTCCATGTCCCTCTGCATGACAATAGACTTCCTCCCCTCTCCCATTCCACAGGCCCCCCCGGGACATCCACCTTTGTCATTAGCTCAGGAGAGGATGCAAGATGAGAATCTCTGCTATTGTGTGGGGAGACTCAGTTTCCCGGGTTTCCCCCATGGACACATGTTCTTCAGCTGGGTCTGATTTTCTCCAGACAAGCTGTCTTGGGAAGGATTTGGCCAGCCCTAAGAACCTGAAGGGAAAGGGCGGAGGGGGGTTCTCTCTCTGCCCCCGACAACCCCGAGCTGGGTCGGTCCCTCAGACCTGGCCAGGGGCATCCCATCCCCCGGCGCCCTTCCCCGGGGCATCCAAGGGCAGGCTCGGCGCCAGCCCCACCCCGCTCGCCACTGCCCGACCATCGTCCTCCCTCGGGGGGCCTGGGCAGGATAGGGACCCGGCTGTGGGAGGCCTCCAGATCTCAGGCCTGGCACACCGTTTACCAGGCTGCTTCCTCCTCTGACGGGGGCCCAGCACACGCCCCAGGAGACTTGGCAGCCGCCCCCAGGGCTCTAGCCTCTGGAACTCGTCCCCTTGGAAGGGGCCTGGCCCAGGTGCCAGGTTCGGCTGGTCGGCCAGCCTCCTTTGGAGAAAGCAGGCAAGCCGAGCCAGGCTTGCAGTGGCCCTGGCGTCACACCTGCCACCTCAGGCAGAGGGCCTCCCGCGTGCCCTCCATGGCGGGTTTCTCCCCGGAGCCGTGGCCTGGGTACTAGGAAGGCCGGGCCTCCCCGACTCCCGGGAGGAGGGGCTAGCCCAGTTGCGCCCTGGCCCCCAAACCCTCTGGTGCCATCTGCCTGTCTCGGCACTTCTGACTCCACAGAGCCTTTCCTACATCTGGGCTGCCTGCCGTGGCAAAGTGCAGGCGTGGGGTGAGGCCATGGTTTTGTCTTTCCAGGAAAAAATGAGCCCCTGGCCGAAGCAGTAGGCCCAGGCAGAGCCTTGAGCTTGAAGCCCAGCAGGTCTGTGGCCCTCAGGGCCAGAGCCATGCTTTCAAGGCAGGGAAGCGGCCTCCAAGCTGAGTGGGAGTGGGGGAGGGGAGGGAGACAGCTGAAGCCGAGTCCAGAAGGGCGGCGATGGAAGAGCTGCAGCTGGGTCAGAGCCTGGAGGGAGGGCGGGGCCTTCACTGAGGACCCCCCCCTCCCCCGAGGCCAGCCCTAGGCCCAGGCGGTCGCGCATGCGCCCTTGGCCTGTGCCGTGTGTGGGGGGTTGAACCCAAGCCCGCAGGGCTCCCGGAGCGGCCAGAGAAATAAGGGCCCATGGAGAGGTAGGCGAGGTGGGCAGGGGGCGCCACCTTACTCTCCTCAGCTCCCTGAGGGAGAGAGAGAGAGACAGAGACAGAGAGAGAGATCCCTGACCTCTGAGTCTCTGCCTCCACCGCTGGCCGGTGCCAACTCATGCGCCATCCCACTTCCAGCCATCACCCCCACGCCTGCCCCGGGGCCAGCCCCACCACAGACAGGCCGGTTGGTTCCTGCTCACCTCTGTGCCGTCCCTTCCCGACCTGACCCCAGTGCAGGGGATAAGCTTCAGACAAGTCTTTCCATGTCCCTCTGCATGACAATAGACTTCCTCCCCTCTCCCATTCCACAGGCCCCCCCGGGACATCCACCTTTGTCATTAGCTCAGGAGAGGATGCAAGATGAGAATCTCTGCTATTGTGTGGGGAGACTCAGTTTCCCGGGTTTCCCCCATGGACACATGTTCTTCAGCTGGGTCTGATTTTCTCCAGACAAGCTGTCTTGGGAAGGATTTGGCCAGCCCTAAGAACCTGAAGGGAAAGGGCGGAGGGGGGTTCTCTCTCTGCCCCCGACAGCCCCGAGCTGGGTCGGTCCCTCAGACCTGGCCAGGGGCATCCCATCCCCCGGCGCCCTTCCCCGGGGCATCCAAGGGCAGGCTCGGCGCCAGCCCCACCCCGCTCGCCACTGCCCGACCATCGTCCTCCCTCGGGGGGCCTGGGCAGGACAGGGACCCGGCTGTGGGAGGCCTCCAGATCTCAGGCCTGGCACACCGTTTACCAGGCTGCTTCCTCCTCTGACGGGGGCCCAGCACACGCCCCAGGAGACTTGGCAGCCGCCCCCAGGGCTCTATCCTCTGGAACTCGTCCCCTTGGAAGGGGCCTGGCCCAGGTGCCAGGTTCGGCTGGTCGGCCAGCCTCCTTTGGAGAAAGCAGGCAAGCCGAGCCAGGCTTGCAGTGGCCCTGGCGTGACACCTGCCACCTCAGGCAGAGGGCCTCCCGCGTGCCCTCCATGGCGGGTTTCTCCCCGGAGCCGTGGCCTGGGCACTAGGAAGGCCGGGCCTCCCCGACTCCCGGGAGGAGGGGCTAGCCCAGTTGCGCCCTGGCCCCCAAACCCTCTGGTGCCATCTGCCTGTCTCGGCACTTCTGACTCCACAGAGCCTTTCCTACATCTGGGCTGCCTGCCGTGGCAAAGTGCAGGCGTGGGGTGAGGCCATGGTTTTGTCTTTCCAGGAAAAAATGAGCCCCTGGCCGAAGCAGCAGGCCCAGGCAGAGCCTTGAGCTTGAAGCCCAGTAGGTCTGTGGCCCTCAGGGCCAGAGCCATGCTTTCAAGGCAGGGAAGCGGCCTGCAAGCTGACTGGGAGTGGGGGAGGGGAGGGAGACAGCTGAAGCCGAGTCCAGAAGGGCGGCGATGGAAGAGCTGCAGCTGGGTCAGAGCCTGGAGGGAGGGCGGGGCCTTCACTGAGGACCCCCCCTCCCCCCGAGGAGAGCCCTAGGCCCCGGCGGTCGCGCATGCGCCCTTGGCCTGTGCGGTGTGTGGGGGGTTGAACCCAAGCCCGCAGGGCTCCCGGAGCGGCCAGAGAAAGAAGGGCCCATGGAGAGTTAGGCGAGGTGGGCAGGGGGCGCCACCTTACTCTCCTCAGCTCCCTGAGGGAGAGAGAGAGAGACAGAGACAGAGAGAGAGATCCCTGACCTCTGAGTCTCTGCCTCCACCGCTGGCTGGTGCCAACTCACGCGCCATCCCACTTCCAGCCATCACCCCCACGCCTGCCCCGGGGCCAGCCCCACCACAGACAGGCCGGTTGGTTCCTGCTCACCTCTGTGCCGTCCCTTCCCGACCTGACCCCAGTGCAGGGGATAAGCTTCAGACAAGTCTTTCCATGTCCCTCTGCATGACAATAGACTTCCTCCCCTCTCCCATTCCACAGGCCCCCCCGGGACATCCACCTTTGTCATTAGCTCAGGAGAGGATGCAAGATGAGAATCTCTGCTATTGTGTGGGGAGACTCAGTTTCCCGGGTTTCCCCCATGGACACATGTTCTTCAGCTGGGTCTGATTTTCTCCAGACAAGCTGTCTTGGGAAGGATTTGGCCAGCCCTAAGAACCTGAAGGGAAAGGGCGGAGGGGGGTTCTCTCTCTGCCCCCGACAACCCCGAGCTGGGTCGGTCCCTCAGACCTGGCCAGGGGCATCCCATCCCCCGGCGCCCTTCCCCGGGGCATCCAAGGGCAGGCTCGGCGCCAGCCCCACCCCGCTCGCCACTGCCCGACCATCGTCCTCCCTCGGGGGGCCTGGGCAGGATAGGGACCCGGCTGTGGGAGGCCTCCAGATCTCAGGCCTGGCACACCGTTTACCAGGCTGCTTCCTCCTCTGACGGGGGCCCAGCACACGCCCCAGGAGACTTGGCAGCCGCCCCCAGGGCTCTAGCCTCTGGAACTCGTCCCCTTGGAAGGGGCCTGGCCCAGGTGCCAGGTTCGGCTGGTCGGCCAGCCTCCTTTGGAGAAAGCAGGCAAGCCGAGCCAGGCTTGCAGTGGCCCTGGCGTCACACCTGCCACCTCAGGCAGAGGGCCTCCCGCGTGCCCTCCATGGCGGGTTTCTCCCCGGAGCCGTGGCCTGGGTACTAGGAAGGCCGGGCCTCCCCGACTCCCGGGAGGAGGGGCTAGCCCAGTTGCGCCCTGGCCCCCAAACCCTCTGGTGCCATCTGCCTGTCTCGGCACTTCTGACTCCACAGAGCCTTTCCTACATCTGGGCTGCCTGCCGTGGCAAAGTGCAGGCGTGGGGTGTGGCCATGGTTTTGTCTTTCCAGGAAAAATTGAGCCCCTGGCCGAAGCAGCAGGCCCAGGCAGAGCCTTGAGCTTGAAGCCCAGTAGGTCTGTGGCCCTCAGGGCCAGAGCCATGCTTTCAAGGCAGGGAAGCGGCCTGCAAGCTGAGTGGGAGTGGGGGAGGGGAGGGAGACAGCTGAAGCCGAGTCCAGAAGGGCGGCGATGGAAGAGCTGCAGCTGGGTCAGAGCCTGGAGGGAGGGCGGGGCCTTCACTGAGGACCTCCCGCCCCCCCCAGGCCAGCCCTAGGCCCCGGCGTTCGCGCATGCGCCCTTGGCCTGTGCGGTGTGTGGGGGGTTGAACCCAAGCCCGCAGGGCTCCCGGAGCGGCCAGAGAAAGAAGGGCCCATGGAGAGGTAGGCGAGGTGGGCAGGGGGCGCCACCTTACTCTCCTCAGCTCCCTGAGGGAGAGAGAGAGAGACAGAGACAGAGAGAGAGATCCCTGACCTCTGAGTCTCTGCCTCCACCGCTGGCCTGTGCCAACTCAGGCGCCATCCCACTTCCAGCCATCACCCCAACGCCTGCCCCGGGGCCAGCCCCACCACAGACAGGCCGGTTGGTTCCTGCTCACCTCTGTGCCGTCCCTTCCCGACCTGACCCCAGTGCAGGGGATAAGCTTCAGACAAGTCTTTCCATGTCCCTCTGCATGACAATAGACTTCCTCCCCTCTCCCATTCCACAGGCCCCCCCGGGACATCCACCTTTGTCATTAGCTCAGGAGAGGATGCAAGATGAGAATCTCTGCTATTGTGTGGGGAGACTCAGTTTCCCGGGTTTCCCCCATGGACACATGTTCTTCAGCTGGGTCTGATTTTCTCCAGACAAGCTGTCTTGGGAAGGATTTGGCCAGCCCTAAGAACCTGAAGGGAAAGGGCGGAGGGGGGTTCTCTCTCTGCCCCCGACAGCCCCGAGCTGGGTCGGTCCCTCAGACCTGGCCAGGGGCAGCCCATCCCCCGGCGCCCTTCCCCGGGGCATCCAAGGGCAGGCTCGGCGCCAGCCCCACCCCGCTCGCCACTGCCCGACCATCGTCCTCCCTCGGGGGGCCTGGGCAGGACAGGGACCCGGCTGTGGGAGGCCTCCAGATCTCAGGCCTGGCACACCGTTTACCAGGCTGCTTCCTCCTCTGACGGGGGCCCAGCACACGCCCCAGGAGACTTGGCAGCCGCCCCCAGGGCTCTATCCTCTGGAACTCGTCCCCTTGGAAGGGGCCTGGCCCAGGTGCCAGGTTCGGCTGGTCGGCCAGCCTCCTTTGGAGAAAGCAGGCAAGCCGAGCCAGGCTTGCAGTGGCCCTGGCGTGACACCTGCCACCTCAGGCAGAGGGCCTCCCGCGTGCCCTCCATGGCGGGTTTCTCCCCGGAGCCGTGGCCTGGGCACTAGGAAGGCCGGGCCTCCCCGACTCCCGGGAGGAGGGGCTAGCCCAGTTGCGCCCTGGCCCCCAAACCCTCTGGTGCCATCTGCCTGTCTCGGCACTTCTGACTCCACAGAGCCTTTCCTACATCTGGGCTGCCTGCCGTGGCAAAGTGCAGGCGTGGGGTGAGGCCATGGTTTTGTCTTTCCAGGAAAAAATGAGCCCCTGGCCGAAGCAGCAGGCCCAGGCAGAGCCTTGAGCTTGAAGCCCAGTAGGTCTGTGGCCCTCAGGGCCAGAGCCATGCTTTCAAGGCAGGGAAGCGGCCTGCAAGCTGAGTGGGAGTGGGGGAGGGGAGGGAGACAGCTGAAGCCGAGTCCAGAAGGGCGGCGATGGAAGAGCTGCAGCTGGGTCAGAGCCTGGAGGGAGGGCGGGGCCTTCACTGAGGACCTCCCGCCCCCCCCAGGCCAGCCCTAGGCCCCGGCGTTCGCGCATGCGCCCTTGGCCTGTGCGGTGTGTGGGGGGTTGAACCCAAGCCCGCAGGGCTCCCGGAGCGGCCAGAGAAAGAAGGGCCCATGGAGAGGTAGGCGAGGTGGGCAGGGGGCGCCACCTTACTCTCCTCAGCTCCCTGAGGGAGAGAGAGAGAGACAGAGACAGAGAGAGAGATCCCTGACCTCTGAGTCTCTGCCTCCACCGCTGGCCTGTGCCAACTCAGGCGCCATCCCACTTCCAGCCATCACCCCCACGCCTGCCCCGGGGCCAGCCCCACCACAGACAGGCCGGTTGGTTCCTGCTCACCTCTGTGCCGTCCCTTCCCGACCTGACCCCAGTGCAGGGGATAAGCTTCAGACAAGTCTTTCCATGTCCCTCTGCATGACAATAGACTTCCTCCCCTCTCCCATTCCACAGGCCCCCCCGGGACATCCACCTTTGTCATTAGCTCAGGAGAGGATGCAAGATGAGAATCTCTGCTATTGTGTGGGGAGACTCAGTTTCCCGGGTTTCCCCCATGGACACATGTTCTTCAGCTGGGTCTGATTTTCTCCAGACAAGCTGTCTTGGGAAGGATTTGGCCAGCCCTAAGAACCTGAAGGGAAAGGGCGGAGGGGGGTTCTCTCTCTGCCCCCGACAGCCCCGAGCTGGGTCGGTCCCTCAGACCTGGCCAGGGGCAGCCCATCCCCCGGCGCCCTTCCCCGGGGCATCCAAGGGCAGGCTCGGCGCCAGCCCCACCCCGCTCGCCACTGCCCGACCATCGTCCTCCCTCGGGGGGCCTGGGCAGGACAGGGACCCGGCTGTGGGAGGCCTCCAGATCTCAGGCCTGGCACACCGTTTACCAGGCTGCTTCCTCCTCTGACGGGGGCCCAGCACACGCCCCAGGAGACTTGGCAGCCGCCCCCAGGGCTCTATCCTCTGGAACTCGTCCCCTTGGAAGGGGCCTGGCCCAGGTGCCAGGTTCGGCTGGTCGGCCAGCCTCCTTTGGAGAAAGCAGGCAAGCCGAGCCAGGCTTGCAGTGGCCCTGGCGTGACACCTGCCACCTCAGGCAGAGGGCCTCCCGCGTGCCCTCCATGGCGGGTTTCTCCCCGGAGCCGTGGCCTGGGCACTAGGAAGGCCGGGCCTCCCCGACTCCCGGGAGGAGGGGCTAGCCCAGTTGCGCCCTGGCCCCCAAACCCTCTGGTGCCATCTGCCTGTCTCGGCACTTCTGACTCCACAGAGCCTTTCCTACATCTGGGCTGCCTGCCGTGGCAAAGTGCAGGCGTGGGGTGAGGCCATGGTTTTGTCTTTCCAGGAAAAAATGAGCCCCTGGCCGAAGCAGCAGGCCCAGGCAGAGCCTTGAGCTTGAAGCCCAGTAGGTCTGTGGCCCTCAGGGCCAGAGCCATGCTTTCAAGGCAGGGAAGCGGCCTGCAAGCTGAGTGGGAGTGGGGGAGGGGAGGGAGACAGCTGAAGCCGAGTCCAGAAGGGCGGCGATGGAAGAGCTGCAGCTGGGTCAGAGCCTGGAGGGAGGGCGGGGCCTTCACTGAGGACCTCCCGCCCCCCCCCAGGCCAGCCCTAGGCCCCGGCGTTCGCGCATGCGCCCTTGGCCTGTGCGGTGTGTGGGGGGTTGAACCCAAGCCCGCAGGGCTCCCGGAGCGGCCAGAGAAAGAAGGGCCCATGGAGAGGTAGGCGAGGTGGGCAGGGGGCGCCACCTTACTCTCCTCAGCTCCCTGAGGGAGAGAGAGAGAGACAGAGACAGAGAGAGAGATCCCTGACCTCTGAGTCTCTGCCTCCACCGCTGGCCTGTGCCAACTCAGGCGCCATCCCACTTCCAGCCATCACCCCCACGCCTGCCCCGGGGCCAGCCCCACCACAGACAGGCCGGTTGGTTCCTGCTCACCTCTGTGCCGTCCCTTCCCGACCTGACCCCAGTGCAGGGGATAAGCTTCAGACAAGTCTTTCCATGTCCCTCTGCATGACAATAGACTTCCTCCCCTCTCCCATTCCACAGGCCCCCCCGGGACATCCACCTTTGTCATTAGCTCAGGAGAGGATGCAAGATGAGAATCTCTGCTATTGTGTGGGGAGACTCAGTTTCCCGGGTTTCCCCCATGGACACATGTTCTTCAGCTGGGTCTGATTTTCTCCAGACAAGCTGTCTTGGGAAGGATTTGGCCAGCCCTAAGAACCTGAAGGGAAAGGGCGGAGGGGGGTTCTCTCTCTGCCCCCGACAGCCCCGAGCTGGGTCGGTCCCTCAGACCTGGCCAGGGGCAGCCCATCCCCCGGCGCCCTTCCCCGGGGCATCCAAGGGCAGGCTCGGCGCCAGCCCCACCCCGCTCGCCACTGCCCGACCATCGTCCTCCCTCGGGGGGCCTGGGCAGGACAGGGACCCGGCTGTGGGAGGCCTCCAGATCTCAGGCCTGGCACACCGTTTACCAGGCTGCTTCCTCCTCTGACGGGGGCCCAGCACACGCCCCAGGAGACTTGGCAGCCGCCCCCAGGGCTCTATCCTCTGGAACTCGTCCCCTTGGAAGGGGCCTGGCCCAGGTGCCAGGTTCGGCTGGTCGGCCAGCCTCCTTTGGAGAAAGCAGGCAAGCCGAGCCAGGCTTGCAGTGGCCCTGGCGTGACACCTGCCACCTCAGGCAGAGGGCCTCCCGCGTGCCCTCCATGGCGGGTTTCTCCCCGGAGCCGTGGCCTGGGCACTAGGAAGGCCGGGCCTCCCCGACTCCCGGGAGGAGGGGCTAGCCCAGTTGCGCCCTGGCCCCCAAACCCTCTGGTGCCATCTGCCTGTCTCGGCACTTCTGACTCCACAGAGCCTTTCCTACATCTGGGCTGCCTGCCGTGGCAAAGTGCAGGCGTGGGGTGAGGCCATGGTTTTGTCTTTCCAGGAAAAAATGAGCCCCTGGCCGAAGCAGCAGGCCCAGGCAGAGCCTTGAGCTTGAAGCCCAGTAGGTCTGTGGCCCTCAGGGCCAGAGCCATGCTTTCAAGGCAGGGAAGCGGCCTGCAAGCTGAGTGGGAGTGGGGGAGGGGAGGGAGACAGCTGAAGCCGAGTCCAGAAGGGCGGCGATGGAAGAGCTGCAGCTGGGTCAGAGCCTGGAGGGAGGGCGGGGCCTTCACTGAGGACCTCCCGCCCCCCCCAGGCCAGCCCTAGGCCCCGGCGTTCGCGCATGCGCCCTTGGCCTGTGCGGTGTGTGGGGGGTTGAACCCAAGCCCGCAGGGCTCCCGGAGCGGCCAGAGAAAGAAGGGCCCATGGAGAGGTAGGCGAGGTGGGCAGGGGGCGCCACCTTACTCTCCTCAGCTCCCTGAGGGAGAGAGAGAGAGACAGAGACAGAGAGAGAGATCCCTGACCTCTGAGTCTCTGCCTCCACCGCTGGCCTGTGCCAACTCAGGCGCCATCCCACTTCCAGCCATCACCCCCACGCCTGCCCCGGGGCCAGCCCCACCACAGACAGGCCGGTTGGTTCCTGCTCACCTCTGTGCCGTCCCTTCCCGACCTGACCCCAGTGCAGGGGATAAGCTTCAGACAAGTCTTCCATGTCCCTCTGCATGACAATAGACTTCCTCCCCTCTCCCATTCCACAGGCCCCCCCGGGACATCCACCTTTGTCATTAGCTCAGGAGAGGATGCAAGATGAGAATCTCTGCTATTGTGTGGGGAGACTCAGTTTCCCGGGTTTCCCCCATGGACACATGTTCTTCAGCTGGGTCTGATTTTCTCCAGACAAGCTGTCTTGGGAAGGATTTGGCCAGCCCTAAGAACCTGAAGGGAAAGGGCGGAGGGGGGTTCTCTCTCTGCCCCCCGACAGCCCCGAGCTGGGTCGGTCCCTCAGACCTGGCCAGGGGCAGCCCATCCCCCGGCGCCCTTCCCCGGGGCATCCAAGGGCAGGCTCGGCGCCAGCCCCACCCCGCTCGCCACTGCCCGACCATCGTCCTCCCTCGGGGGGCCTGGGCAGGACAGGGACCCGGCTGTGGGAGGCCTCCAGATCTCAGGCCTGGCACACCGTTTACCAGGCTGCTTCCTCCTCTGACGGGGGCCCAGCACACGCCCCAGGAGACTTGGCAGCCGCCCCCAGGGCTCTATCCTCTGGAACTCGTCCCCTTGGAAGGGGCCTGGCCCAGGTGCCAGGTTCGGCTGGTCGGCCAGCCTCCTTTGGAGAAAGCAGGCAAGCCGAGCCAGGCTTGCAGTGGCCCTGGCGTGACACCTGCCACCTCAGGCAGAGGGCCTCCCGCGTGCCCTCCATGGCGGGTTTCTCCCCGGAGCCGTGGCCTGGGCACTAGGAAGGCCGGGCCTCCCCGACTCCCGGGAGGAGGGGCTAGCCCAGTTGCGCCCTGGCCCCCAAACCCTCTGGTGCCATCTGCCTGTCTCGGCACTTCTGACTCCACAGAGCCTTTCCTACATCTGGGCTGCCTGCCGTGGCAAAGTGCAGGCGTGGGGTGAGGCCATGGTTTTGTCTTTCCAGGAAAAAATGAGCCCCTGGCCGAAGCAGCAGGCCCAGGCAGAGCCTTGAGCTTGAAGCCCAGTAGGTCTGTGGCCCTCAGGGCCAGAGCCATGCTTTCAAGGCAGGGAAGCGGCCTGCAAGCTGAGTGGGAGTGGGGGAGGGGAGGGAGACAGCTGAAGCCGAGTCCAGAAGGGCGGCGATGGAAGAGCTGCAGCTGGGTCAGAGCCTGGAGGGAGGGCGGGGCCTTCACTGAGGACCTCCCGCCCCCCCCAGGCCAGCCCTAGGCCCCGGCGTTCGCGCATGCGCCCTTGGCCTGTGCGGTGTGTGGGGGGTTGAACCCAAGCCCGCAGGGCTCCCGGAGCGGCCAGAGAAAGAAGGGCCCATGGAGAGGTAGGCGAGGTGGGCAGGGGGCGCCACCTTACTCTCCTCAGCTCCCTGAGGGAGAGAGAGAGAGACAGAGACAGAGAGAGAGATCCCTGACCTCTGAGTCTCTGCCTCCACCGCTGGCCTGTGCCAACTCAGGCGCCATCCCACTTCCAGCCATCACCCCCACGCCTGCCCCGGGGCCAGCCCCACCACAGACAGGCCGGTTGGTTCCTGCTCACCTCTGTGCCGTCCCTTCCCGACCTGACCCCAGTGCAGGGGATAAGCTTCAGACAAGTCTTTCCATGTCCCTCTGCATGACAATAGACTTCCTCCCCTCTCCCATTCCACAGGCCCCCCCGGGACATCCACCTTTGTCATTAGCTCAGGAGAGGATGCAAGATGAGAATCTCTGCTATTGTGTGGGGAGACTCAGTTTCCCGGGTTTCCCCCATGGACACATGTTCTTCAGCTGGGTCTGATTTTCTCCAGACAAGCTGTCTTGGGAAGGATTTGGCCAGCCCTAAGAAGCTGAAGGGAAAGGGCGGAGGGGGGTTCTCTCTCTGCCCCCGACAGCCCCGAGCTGGGTCGGTCCCTCAGACCTGGCCAGGGGCAGCCCATCCCCCGGCGCCCTTCCCCGGGGCATCCAAGGGCAGGCTCGGCGCCAGCCCCACCCCGCTCGCCACTGCCCGACCATCGTCCTCCCTCGGGGGGCCTGGGCAGGACAGGGACCCGGCTGTGGGAGGCCTCCAGATCTCAGGCCTGGCACACCGTTTACCAGGCTGCTTCCTCCTCTGACGGGGGCCCAGCACACGCCCCAGGAGACTTGGCAGCCGCCCCCAGGGCTCTATCCTCTGGAACTCGTCCCCTTGGAAGGGGCCTGGCCCAGGTGCCAGGTTCGGCTGGTCGGCCAGCCTCCTTTGGAGAAAGCAGGCAAGCCGAGCCAGGCTTGCAGTGGCCCTGGCGTGACACCTGCCACCTCAGGCAGAGGGCCTCCCGCGTGCCCTCCATGGCGGGTTTCTCCCCGGAGCCGTGGCCTGGGCACTAGGAAGGCCGGGCCTCCCCGACTCCCGGGAGGAGGGGCTAGCCCAGTTGCGCCCTGGCCCCCAAACCCTCTGGTGCCATCTGCCTGTCTCGGCACTTCTGACTCCACAGAGCCTTTCCTACATCTGGGCTGCCTGCCGTGGCAAAGTGCAGGCGTGGGGTGAGGCCATGGTTTTGTCTTTCCAGGAAAAAATGAGCCCCTGGCCGAAGCAGCAGGCCCAGGCAGAGCCTTGAGCTTGAAGCCCAGTAGGTCTGTGGCCCTCAGGGCCAGAGCCATGCTTTCAAGGCAGGGAAGCGGCCTGCAAGCTGAGTGGGAGTGGGGGAGGGGAGGGAGACAGCTGAAGCCGAGTCCAGAAGGGCGGCGATGGAAGAGCTTCAGCTGGGTCAGAGCCTGGAGGGAGGGCGGGGCCTTCACTGAGGACCTCCCGCCCCCCCCAGGCCAGCCCTAGGCCCCGGCGTTCGCGCATGCGCCCTTGGCCTGTGCGGTGTGTGGGGGGTTGAACCCAAGCCCGCAGGGCTCCCGGAGCGGCCAGAGAAAGAAGGGCCCATGGAGAGGTAGGCGAGGTGGGCAGGGGGCGCCACCTTACTCTCCTCAGCTCCCTGAGGGAGAGAGAGAGAGACAGAGACAGAGAGAGAGATCCCTGACCTCTGAGTCTCTGCCTCCACCGCTGGCCTGTGCCAACTCAGGCGCCATCCCACTTCCAGCCATCACCCCCACGCCTGCCCCGGGGCCAGCCCCACCACAGACAGGCCGGTTGGTTCCTGCTCACCTCTGTGCCGTCCCTTCCCGACCTGACCCCAGTGCAGGGGATAAGCTTCAGACAAGTCTTTCCATGTCCCTCTGCATGACAATAGACTTCCTCCCCTCTCCCATTCCACAGGCCCCCCCGGGACATCCACCTTTGTCATTAGCTCAGGAGAGGATGCAAGATGAGAATCTCTGCTATTGTGTGGGGAGACTCAGTTTCCCGGGTTTCCCCCATGGACACATGTTCTTCAGCTGGGTCTGATTTTCTCCAGACAAGCTGTCTTGGGAAGGATTTGGCCAGCCCTAAGAACCTGAAGGGAAAGGGCTGAGGGGGGTTCTCTCTCTGCCCCCGACAGCCCCGAGCTGGGTCGGTCCCTCAGACCTGGCCAGGGGCAGCCCATCCCCCGGCGCCCTTCCCCGTGGCATCCAAGGGCAGGCTCGGCGCCAGCCCCACCCCGCTCGCCACTGCCCGACCATCGTCCTCCCTCGGGGGGCCTGGGCAGGACAGGGACCCGGCTGTGGGAGGCCTCCAGATCTCAGGCCTGGCACACCGTTTACCAGGCTGCTTCCTCCTCTGACGGGGGCCCAGCACACGCCCCAGGAGACTTGGCAGCCGCCCCCAGGGCTCTATCCTCTGGAACTCGTCCCCTTGGAAGGGGCCTGGCCCAGGTGCCAGGTTCGGCTGGTCGGCCAGCCTCCTTTGGAGAAAGCAGGCAAGCCGAGCCAGGCTTGCAGTGGCCCTGGCGTGACACCTGCCACCTCAGGCAGAGGGCCTCCCGCGTGCCCTCCATGGCGGGTTTCTCCCCGGAGCCGTGGCCTGGGCACTAGGAAGGCCGGGCCTCCCCGACTCCCGGGAGGAGGGGCTAGCCCAGTTGCGCCCTGGCCCCCAAACCCTCTGGTGCCATCTGCCTGTCTCGGCACTTCTGACTCCACAGAGCCTTTCCTACATCTGGGCTGCCTGCCGTGGCAAAGTGCAGGCGTGGGGTGAGGCCATGGTTTTGTCTTTCCAGGAAAAAATGAGCCCCTGGCCGAAGCAGCAGGCCCAGGCAGAGCCTTGAGCTTGAAGCCCAGTAGGTCTGTGGCCCTCAGGGCCAGAGCCATGCTTTCAAGGCAGGGAAGCGGCCTGCAAGCTGAGTGGGAGTGGGGGAGGGGAGGGAGACAGCTGAAGCCGAGTCCAGAAGGGCGGCGATGGAAGAGCTGCAGCTGGGTCAGAGCCTGGAGGGAGGGCGGGGCCTTCACTGAGGACCTCCCGCCCCCCCCAGGCCAGCCCTAGGCCCCGGCGTTCGCGCATGCGCCCTTGGCCTGTGCGGTGTGTGGGGGGTTGAACCCAAGCCCGCAGGGCTCCCGGAGCGGCCAGAGAAAGAAGGGCCCATGGAGAGGTAGGCGAGGTGGGCAGGGGGCGCCACCTTACTCTCCTCAGCTCCCTGAGGGAGAGAGAGAGAGACAGAGACAGAGAGAGAGATCCCTGACCTCTGAGTCTCTGCCTCCACCGCTGGCCTGTGCCAACTCAGGCGCCATCCCACTTCCAGCCATCACCCCCACGCCTGCCCCGGGGCCAGCCCCACCACAGACAGGCCGGTTGGTTCCTGCTCACCTCTGTGCCGTCCCTTCCCGACCTGACCCCAGTGCAGGGGATAAGCTTCAGACAAGTCTTTCCATGTCCCTCTGCATGACAATAGACTTCCTCCCCTCTCCCATTCCACAGGCCCCCCCGGGACATCCACCTTTGTCATTAGCTCAGGAGAGGATGCAAGATGAGAATCTCTGCTATTGTGTGGGGAGACTCAGTTTCCCGGGTTTCCCCCATGGACACATGTTCTTCAGCTGGGTCTGATTTTCTCCAGACAAGCTGTCTTGGGAAGGATTTGGCCAGCCCTAAGAAGCTGAAGGGAAAGGGCGGAGGGGGGTTCTCTCTCTGCCCCCGACAGCCCCGAGCTGGGTCGGTCCCTCAGACCTGGCCAGGGGCAGCCCATCCCCCGGCGCCCTTCCCCGGGGCATCCAAGGGCAGGCTCGGCGCCAGCCCCACCCCGCTCGCCACTGCCCGACCATCGTCCTCCCTCGGGGGGCCTGGGCAGGACAGGGACCCGGCTGTGGGAGGCCTCCAGATCTCAGGCCTGGCACACCGTTTACCAGGCTGCTTCCTCCTCTGACGGGGGCCCAGCACACGCCCCAGGAGACTTGGCAGCCGCCCCCAGGGCTCTATCCTCTGGAACTCGTCCCCTTGGAAGGGGCCTGGCCCAGGTGCCAGGTTCGGCTGGTCGGCCAGCCTCCTTTGGAGAAAGCAGGCAAGCCGAGCCAGGCTTGCAGTGGCCCTGGCGTGACACCTGCCACCTCAGGCAGAGGGCCTCCCGCGTGCCCTCCATGGCGGGTTTCTCCCCGGAGCCGTGGCCTGGGCACTAGGAAGGCCGGGCCTCCCCGACTCCCGGGAGGAGGGGCTAGCCCAGTTGCGCCCTGGCCCCCAAACCCTCTGGTGCCATCTGCCTGTCTCGGCACTTCTGACTCCACAGAGCCTTTCCTACATCTGGGCTGCCTGCCGTGGCAAAGTGCAGGCGTGGGGTGAGGCCATGGTTTTGTCTTTCCAGGAAAAAATGAGCCCCTGGCCGAAGCAGCAGGCCCAGGCAGAGCCTTGAGCTTGAAGCCCAGTAGGTCTGTGGCCCTCAGGGCCAGAGCCATGCTTTCAAGGCAGGGAAGCGGCCTGCAAGCTGAGTGGGAGTGGGGCAGGGGAGGGAGACAGCTGAAGCCGAGTCCAGAAGGGCGGCGATGGAAGAGCTGCAGCTGGGTCAGAGCCTGGAGGGAGGGCGGGGCCTTCACTGAGGACCCCCCCCCCCGAGGCCAGCCCTAGGCCCCGGCGGTCGCGCATGCGCCCTTGGCCTGTGCGGTGTGTGGGGGGTTGAACCCAAGCCCGCAGGGCTCCCGGAGCGGCCAGAGAAAGAAGGGCCCATGGAAGGTAGGCGAGGTGGGCAGGGGGCGCCACCTTACTCTCCTCAGCTCCCTGAGGGAGAGAGAGAGAGACAGAGACAGAGAGAGAGATCCCTGACCTCTGAGTCTCTGCCTCCACAGCTGGCCGGTGCTAACTCACGCGCCATCCCACTTCCAGCCATCACCCCCACGCCTGCCCCGGGGCCAGCCCCACCACAGACAGGCCGGTTGGTTCCTGCTCACCTCTGTGCCGTCCCTTCCCGACCTGACCCCAGTGCAGGGGATAAGCTTCAGACAAGTCTTTCCATGTCCCTCTGCATGACAATAGACTTCCTCCCCTCTCCCATTCCACAGGCCCCCCCGGGACATCCACCTTTGTCATTAGCTCAGGAGAGGATGCAAGATGAGAATCTCTGCTATTGTGTGGGGAGACTCAGTTTCCCGGGTTTCGCCCATGGACACATGTTCTTCAGCTGGGTCTGATTTTCTCCAGACAAGCTGTCTTGGGAAGGATTTGGCCAGCCCTAAGAACCTGAAGGGAAAGGGCGGAGGGGGGTTCTCTCTCTGCCCCCGACAGCCCCGAGCTGGGTCGGTCCCTCAGACCTGGCCAGGGGCAGCCCATCCCCCGGCGCCCTTCCCCGGGGCATCCAAGGGCAGGCTCGGCGCCAGCCCCACCCCGCTCGCCACTGCCCGACCATCGTCCTCCCTCGGGGGGCCTGGGCAGGACAGGGACCCGGCTGTGGGAGGCCTCCAGATCTCAGGCCTGGCACACCGTTTACCAGGCTGCTTCCTCCTCTGACGGGGGCCCAGCACACGCCCCAGGAGACTTGGCAGCCGCCCCCAGGGCTCTAGCCTCTGGAACTCGTCCCCTTGGAAGGGGCCTGGCCCAGGTGCCAGGTTCGGCTGGTCGGCCAGCCTCCTTTGGAGAAAGCAGGCAAGCCGAGCCAGGCTTGCAGTGGCCCTGGCGTGACACCTGCCACCTCAGGCAGAGGGCCTCCCGCGTGCCCTCCATGGCGGGTTTCTCCCAGGAGCCGTGGCCTGGGCACTAGGAAGGCCGGGCCTCCCCGACTCCCGGGAGGAGGGGCTAGCCCAGTTGCGCCCTGGCCCCCAAACCCTCTGGTGCCATCTGCCTGTCTCGGCACTTCTGACTCCACAGAGCCTTTCCTACATCTGGGCTGCCTGCCGTGGCAAAGTGCAGGTGTGGGGTGAGGCCATGGTTTTGTCTTTCCAGGAAAAAATGAGCCCCTGGCCGAAGCAGTAGGCCCAGGCAGAGCCTTGAGCTTGAAGCCCAGCAGGTCTGTGGCCCTCAGGGCCAGAGCCATGCTTTCAAGGCAGGGAAGCGGCCTGCAAGCTGAGTGGGAGTGGGGGAGGGGAGGGAGACAGCTGAAGCCGAGTCCAGAAGGGCGGCGATGGAAGAGCTGCAGCTGGGTCAGAGCCTGGAGGGAGGGCGGGGCCTTCACTGAGGACCCCCCCCCTCCCCCGAGGCCAGCCCTAGGCCCAGGCGGTCGCGCATGCGCCCTTGGCCTGTGCCGTGTGTGGGGGGTTGAACCCAAGCCCGCAGGGCTCCCGGAGCGGCCAGAGAAAGAAGGGCCCATGGAGAGGTAAGCGAGGTGGGCAGGGGGCGCCACCTTACTCTCCTCAGCTCCCTGAGGGAGAGAGAGAGAGACAGAGACAGAGAGAGAGATCCCTGACCTCTGAGTCTCTGCCTCCACCCCTGGCTGGTGCCAACTCACGCGCCATCCCACTTCCAGCCATCACCCCCACGCCTGCCCTGGGGCCAGCCCCACCACAGAGAGGCCGGTTGGTTCCTGCTCACCTCTGTGCCGTCCCTTCCCGACCTGACCCCAGTGCAGGGGATAAGCTTCAGACAAGTCTTTCCATGTCCCTCTGCATGACAATAGACTTCCTCCCCTCTCCCATTCCACAGGCCCACCCGGGACATCCACCTTTGTCATTAGCTCAGGAGAGGATGCAAGATGAGAATCTCTGCTATTGTGTGGGGAGACTCAGTTTCCCGGGTTTCGCCCATGGACACATGTTCTTCAGCTGGGTCTGATTTTCTCCAGACAAGTTGTCTTGGGAAGGATTTGGCCAGCCCTAAGAACCTGAAGGGAAAGGGCGGAGGGGGGTTCTCTCTCTGCCCCCGACAGCCCCGAGCTGGGTCGGTCCCTCAGACCTGGCCAGGGGCAGCCCATCCCCCGGCGCCCTTCCCCGGGGCATCCAAGGGCAGGCTCGGCGCCAGCCCCACCCCGCTCGCCACTGCCCGACCATCGTCCTCCCTCGGGGGGCCTGGGCAGGACAGGGACCCGGCTGTGGGAGGCCTCCAGATCTCAGGCCTGGCACACCGTTTACCAGGCTGCTTCCTCCTCTGACGGGGGCCCAGCACACGCCCCAGGAGACTTGGCAGCCGCCCCCAGGGCTCTATCCTCTGGAACTCGTCCCCTTGGAAGGGGCCTGGCCCAGGTGCCAGGTTCGGCTGGTCGGCCAGCCTCCTTTGGAGAAAGCAGGCAAGCCGAGCCAGGCTTGCAGTGGCCCTGGCGTGACACCTGCCACCTCAGGCAGAGGGCCTCCCGCGTGCCCTCCATGGCGGGTTTCTCCCCGGAGCCGTGGCCTGGGCACTAGGAAGGCCGGGCCTCCCCGACTCCCGGGAGGAGGGGCTAGCCCAGTTGCGCCCTGGCCCCCAAACCCTCTGGTGCCATCTGCCTGTCTCGGCACTTCTGACTCCACAGAGCCTTTCCTACATCTGGGCTGCCTGCCGTGGCAAAGTGCAGGCGTGGGGTGAGGCCATGGTTTTGTCTTTCCAGGAAAAAATGAGCCCCTGGCCGAAGCAGCAGGCCCAGGCAGAGCCTTGAGCT
Source organism: Diceros bicornis minor (assembly GCF_020826845.1). Taxonomy (NCBI): domain Eukaryota; kingdom Metazoa; phylum Chordata; class Mammalia; order Perissodactyla; family Rhinocerotidae; genus Diceros; species Diceros bicornis. The sequence continues at coordinate 34,650 of NW_026691738.1, forward strand.
TGAAGCCCAGTAGGTCTGTGGCCCTCAGGGCCAGAGCCATGCTTTCAAGGCAGGGAAGCGGCCTGCAAGCTGAGTGGGAGTGGGGGAGGGGAGGGAGACAGCTGAAGCCGAGTCCAGAAGGGCGGCGATGGAAGAGCTGCAGCTGGGTCAGAGCCTGGAGGGAGGGCGGGGCCTTCACTGAGGACCTCCCGCCCCCCCCAGGCCAGCCCTAGGCCCCGGCGTTCGCGCATGCGCCCTTGGCCTGTGCGGTGTGTGGGGGGTTGAACCCAAGCCCGCAGGGCTCCCGGAGCGGCCAGAGAAAGAAGGGCCCATGGAGAGGTAGGCGAGGTGGGCAGGGGGCGCCACCTTACTCTCCTCAGCTCCCTGAGGGAGAGAGAGAGAGACAGAGACAGAGAGAGAGATCCCTGACCTCTGAGTCTCTGCCTCCACCGCTGGCCTGTGCCAACTCAGGCGCCATCCCACTTCCAGCCATCACCCCCACGCCTGCCCCGGGGCCAGCCCCACCACAGACAGGCCGGTTGGTTCCTGCTCACCTCTGTGCCGTCCCTTCCCGACCTGACCCCAGTGCAGGGGATAAGCTTCAGACAAGTCTTTCCATGTCCCTCTGCATGACAATAGACTTCCTCCCCTCTCCCATTCCACAGGCCCCCCCGGGACATCCACCTTTGTCATTAGCTCAGGAGAGGATGCAAGATGAGAATCTCTGCTATTGTGTGGGGAGACTCAGTTTCCCGGGTTTCCCCCATGGACACATGTTCTTCAGCTGGGTCTGATTTTCTCCAGACAAGCTGTCTTGGGAAGGATTTGGCCAGCCCTAAGAACCTGAAGGGAAAGGGCGGAGGGGGGTTCTCTCTCTGCCCCCGACAGCCCCGAGCTGGGTCGGTCCCTCAGACCTGGCCAGGGGCAGCCCATCCCCCGGCGCCCTTCCCCGGGGCATCCAAGGGCAGGCTCGGCGCCAGCCCCACCCCGCTCGCCACTGCCCGACCATCGTCCTCCCTCGGGGGGCCTGGGCAGGACAGGGACCCGGCTGTGGGAGGCCTCCAGATCTCAGGCCTGGCACACCGTTTACCAGGCTGCTTCCTCCTCTGACGGGGGCCCAGCACACGCCCCAGGAGACTTGGCAGCCGCCCCCAGGGCTCTATCCTCTGGAACTCGTCCCCTTGGAAGGGGCCTGGCCCAGGTGCCAGGTTCGGCTGGTCGGCCAGCCTCCTTTGGAGAAAGCAGGCAAGCCGAGCCAGGCTTGCAGTGGCCCTGGCGTGACACCTGCCACCTCAGGCAGAGGGCCTCCCGCGTGCCCTCCATGGCGGGTTTCTCCCCGGAGCCGTGGCCTGGGCACTAGGAAGGCCGGGCCTCCCCGACTCCCGGGAGGAGGGGCTAGCCCAGTTGCGCCCTGGCCCCCAAACCCTCTGGTGCCATCTGCCTGTCTCGGCACTTCTGACTCCACAGAGCCTTTCCTACATCTGGGCTGCCTGCCGTGGCAAAGTGCAGGCGTGGGGTGAGGCCATGGTTTTGTCTTTCCAGGAAAAAATGAGCCCCTGGCCGAAGCAGCAGGCCCAGGCAGAGCCTTGAGCTTGAAGCCCAGTAGGTCTGTGGCCCTCAGGGCCAGAGCCATGCTTTCAAGGCAGGGAAGCGGCCTGCAAGCTGAGTGGGAGTGGGGGAGGGGAGGGAGACAGCTGAAGCCGAGTCCAGAAGGGCGGCGATGGAAGAGCTGCAGCTGGGTCAGAGCCTGGAGGGAGGGCGGGGCCTTCACTGAGGACCTCCCGCCCCCCCCAGGCCAGCCCTAGGCCCCGGCGTTCGCGCATGCGCCCTTGGCCTGTGCGGTGTGTGGGGGGTTGAACCCAAGCCCGCAGGGCTCCCGGAGCGGCCAGAGAAAGAAGGGCCCATGGAGAGGTAGGCGAGGTGGGCAGGGGGCGCCACCTTACTCTCCTCAGCTCCCTGAGGGAGAGAGAGAGAGACAGAGACAGAGAGAGAGATCCCTGACCTTTGAGTCTCTGCCTCCACCGCTGGCCTGTGCCAACTCAGGCGCCATCCCACTTCCAGCCATCACCCCCACGCCTGCCCCGGGGCCAGCCCCACCACAGACAGGCCGGTTGGTTCCTGCTCACCTCTGTGCCGTCCCTTCCCGACCTGACCCCAGTGCAGGGGATAAGCTTCAGACAAGTCTTTCCATGTCCCTCTGCATGACAATAGACTTCCTCCCCTCTCCCATTCCACAGGCCCCCCCGGGACATCCACCTTTGTCATTAGCTCAGGAGAGGATGCAAGATGAGAATCTCTGCTATTGTGTGGGGAGACTCAGTTTCCCGGGTTTCCCCCATGGACACATGTTCTTCAGCTGGGTCTGATTTTCTCCAGACAAGCTGTCTTGGGAAGGATTTGGCCAGCCCTAAGAACCTGAAGGGAAAGGGCGGAGGGGGGTTCTCTCTCTGCCCCCGACAGCCCCGAGCTGGGTCGGTCCCTCAGACCTGGCCAGGGGCAGCCCATCCCCCGGCGCCCTTCCCCGGGGCATCCAAGGGCAGGCTCGGCGCCAGCCCCACCCCGCTCGCCACTGCCCGACCATCGTCCTCCCTCGGGGGGCCTGGGCAGGACAGGGACCCGGCTGTGGGAGGCCTCCAGATCTCAGGCCTGGCACACCGTTTACCAGGCTGCTTCCTCCTCTGACGGGGGCCCAGCACACGCCCCAGGAGACTTGGCAGCCGCCCCCAGGGCTCTATCCTCTGGAACTCGTCCCCTTGGAAGGGGCCTGGCCCAGGTGCCAGGTTCGGCTGGTCGGCCAGCCTCCTTTGGAGAAAGCAGGCAAGCCGAGCCAGGCTTGCAGTGGCCCTGGCGTGACACCTGCCACCTCAGGCAGAGGGCCTCCCGCGTGCCCTCCATGGCGGGTTTCTCCCCGGAGCCGTGGCCTGGGCACTAGGAAGGCCGGGCCTCCCCGACTCCCGGGAGGAGGGGCTAGCCCAGTTGCGCCCTGGCCCCCAAACCCTCTGGTGCCATCTGCCTGTCTCGGCACTTCTGACTCCACAGAGCCTTTCCTACATCTGGGCTGCCTGCCGTGGCAAAGTGCAGGCGTGGGGTGAGGCCATGGTTTTGTCTTTCCAGGAAAAAATGAGCCCCTGGCCGAAGCAGCAGGCCCAGGCAGAGCCTTGAGCTTGAAGCCCAGTAGGTCTGTGGCCCTCAGGGCCAGAGCCATGCTTTCAAGGCAGGGAAGCGGCCTGCAAGCTGAGTGGGAGTGGGGGAGGGGAGGGAGACAGCTGAAGCCGAGTCCAGAAGGGCGGCGATGGAAGAGCTGCAGCTGGGTCAGAGCCTGGAGGGAGGGCGGGGCCTTCACTGAGGACCTCCCGCCCCCCCCAGGCCAGCCCTAGGCCCCGGCGTTCGCGCATGCGCCCTTGGCCTGTGCGGTGTGTGGGGGGTTGAACCCAAGCCCGCAGGGCTCCCGGAGCGGCCAGAGAAAGAAGGGCCCATGGAGAGGTAGGCGAGGTGGGCAGGGGGCGCCACCTTACTCTCCTCAGCTCCCTGAGGGAGAGAGAGAGAGACAGAGACAGAGAGAGAGATCCCTGACCTTTGAGTCTCTGCCTCCACCGCTGGCCTGTGCCAACTCAGGCGCCATCCCACTTCCAGCCATCACCCCCACGCCTGCCCCGGGGCCAGCCCCACCACAGACAGGCCGGTTGGTTCCTGCTCACCTCTGTGCCGTCCCTTCCCGACCTGACCCCAGTGCAGGGGATAAGCTTCAGACAAGTCTTTCCATGTCCCTCTGCATGACAATAGACTTCCTCCCCTCTCCCATTCCACAGGCCCCCCCGGGACATCCACCTTTGTCATTAGCTCAGGAGAGGATGCAAGATGAGAATCTCTGCTATTGTGTGGGGAGACTCAGTTTCCCGGGTTTCCCCCATGGACACATGTTCTTCAGCTGGGTCTGATTTTCTCCAGACAAGCTGTCTTGGGAAGGATTTGGCCAGCCCTAAGAACCTGAAGGGAAAGGGCGGAGGGGGGTTCTCTCTCTGCCCCCGACAGCCCCGAGCTGGGTCGGTCCCTCAGACCTGGCCAGGGGCAGCCCATCCCCCGGCGCCCTTCCCCGGGGCATCCAAGGGCAGGCTCGGCGCCAGCCCCACCCCGCTCGCCACTGCCCGACCATCGTCCTCCCTCGGGGGGCCTGGGCAGGACAGGGACCCGGCTGTGGGAGGCCTCCAGATCTCAGGCCTGGCACACCGTTTACCAGGCTGCTTCCTCCTCTGACGGGGGCCCAGCACACGCCCCAGGAGACTTGGCAGCCGCCCCCAGGGCTCTATCCTCTGGAACTCGTCCCCTTGGAAGGGGCCTGGCCCAGGTGCCAGGTTCGGCTGGTCGGCCAGCCTCCTTTGGAGAAAGCAGGCAAGCCGAGCCAGGCTTGCAGTGGCCCTGGCGTGACACCTGCCACCTCAGGCAGAGGGCCTCCCGCGTGCCCTCCATGGCGGGTTTCTCCCCGGAGCCGTGGCCTGGGCACTAGGAAGGCCGGGCCTCCCCGACTCCCGGGAGGAGGGGCTAGCCCAGTTGCGCCCTGGCCCCCAAACCCTCTGGTGCCATCTGCCTGTCTCGGCACTTCTGACTCCACAGAGCCTTTCCTACATCTGGGCTGCCTGCCGTGGCAAAGTGCAGGCGTGGGGTGAGGCCATGGTTTTGTCTTTCCAGGAAAAAATGAGCCCCTGGCCGAAGCAGCAGGCCCAGGCAGAGCCTTGAGCTTGAAGCCCAGTAGGTCTGTGGCCCTCAGGGCCAGAGCCATGCTTTCAAGGCAGGGAAGCGGCCTGCAAGCTGAGTGGGAGTGGGGGAGGGGAGGGAGACAGCTGAAGCCGAGTCCAGAAGGGCGGCGATGGAAGAGCTGCAGCTGGGTCAGAGCCTGGAGGGAGGGCGGGGCCTTCACTGAGGACCTCCCGCCCCCCCCAGGCCAGCCCTAGGCCCCGGCGTTCGCGCATGCGCCCTTGGCCTGTGCGGTGTGTGGGGGGTTGAACCCAAGCCCGCAGGGCTCCCGGAGCGGCCAGAGAAAGAAGGGCCCATGGAGAGGTAGGCGAGGTGGGCAGGGGGCGCCACCTTACTCTCCTCAGCTCCCTGAGGGAGAGAGAGAGAGACAGAGACAGAGAGAGAGATCCCTGACCTCTGAGTCTCTGCCTCCACCGCTGGCCTGTGCCAACTCAGGCGCCATCCCACTTCCAGCCATCACCCCCACGCCTGCCCCGGGGCCAGCCCCACCACAGACAGGCCGGTTGGTTCCTGCTCACCTCTGTGCCGTCCCTTCCCGACCTGACCCCAGTGCAGGGGATAAGCTTCAGACAAGTCTTTCCATGTCCCTCTGCATGACAATAGACTTCCTCCCCTCTCCCATTCCACAGGCCCCCCCGGGACATCCACCTTTGTCATTAGCTCAGGAGAGGATGCAAGATGAGAATCTCTGCTATTGTGTGGGGAGACTCAGTTTCCCGGGTTTCGCCCATGGACACATGTTCTTCAGCTGGGTCTGATTTTCTCCAGACAAGCTGTCTTGGGAAGGATTTGGCCAGCCCTAAGAACCTGAAGGGAAAGGGCGGAGGGGGGTTCTCTCTCTGCCCCCGACAGCCCCGAGCTGGGTCGGTCCCTCAGACCTGGCCAGGGGCAGCCATCCCCCGGCGCCCTTCCCCGGGGCATCCAAGGGCAGGCTCGGCGCCAGCCCCACCCCGCTCGCCACTGCCCGACCATCGTCCTCCCTCGGGGGGCCTGGGCAGGACAGGGACCCGGCTGTGGGAGGCCTCCAGATCTCAGGCCTGGCACACCGTTTACCAGGCTGCTTCCTCCTCTGACGGGGGCCCAGCACACGCCCCAGGAGACTTGGCAGCCGCCCCCAGGGCTCTATCCTCTGGAACTCGTCCCCTTGGAAGGGGCCTGGCCCAGGTGCCAGGTTCGGCTGGTCGGCCAGCCTCCTTTGGAGAAAGCAGGCAAGCCGAGCCAGGCTTGCAGTGGCCCTGGCGTGACACCTGCCACCTCAGGCAGAGGGCCTCCCGCGTGCCCTCCATGGCGGGTTTCTCCCCGGAGCCGTGGCCTGGGCACTAGGAAGCCGGGCCTCCCCGACTCCCGGGAGGAGGGGCTAGCCCAGTTGCGCCCTGGCCCCCAAACCCTCTGGTGCCATCTGCCTGTCTCGGCACTTCTGACTCCACAGAGCCTTTCCTACATCTGGGCTGCCTGCCGTGGCAAAGTGCAGGCGTGGGGTGAGGCCATGGTTTTGTCTTTCCAGGAAAAAATGAGCCCCTGGCCGAAGCAGCAGGCCCAGGCAGAGCCTTGAGCTTGAAGCCCAGTAGGTCTGTGGCCCTCAGGGCCAGAGCCATGCTTTCAAGGCAGGGAAGCGGCCTGCAAGCTGAGTGGGAGTGGGGGAGGGGAGGGAGACAGCTGAAGCCGAGTCCAGAAGGGCGGCGATGGAAGAGCTGCAGCTGGGTCAGAGCCTGGAGGGAGGGCGGGGCCTTCACTGAGGACCTCCCGCCCCCCCCAGGCCAGCCCTAGGCCCCGGCGTTCGCGCATGCGCCCTTGGCCTGTGCGGTGTGTGGGGGGTTGAACCCAAGCCCGCAGGGCTCCCGGAGCGGCCAGAGAAAGAAGGGCCCATGGAGAGGTAGGCGAGGTGGGCAGGGGGCGCCACCTTACTCTCCTCAGCTCCCTGAGGGAGAGAGAGAGAGACAGAGACAGAGAGAGAGATCCCTGACCTCTGAGTCTCTGCCTCCACCGCTGGCCTGTGCCAACTCAGGCGCCATCCCACTTCCAGCCATCACCCCCACGCCTGCCCCGGGGCCAGCCCCACCACAGACAGGCCGGTTGGTTCCTGCTCACCTCTGTGCCGTCCCTTCCCGACCTGACCCCAGTGCAGGGGATAAGCTTCAGACAAGTCTTTCCATGTCCCCTCTGCATGACAATAGACTTCCTCCCCTCTCCCATTCCACAGGCCCCCCCGGGACATCCACCTTTGTCATTAGCTCAGGAGAGGATGCAAGATGAGAATCTCTGCTATTGTGTGGGGAGACTCAGTTTCCCGGGTTTCCCCCATGGACACATGTTCTTCAGCTGGGTCTGATTTTCTCCAGACAAGCTGTCTTGGAAGGATTTGGCCAGCCCTAAGAACCTGAAGGGAAAGGGCGGAGGGGGGGTTCTCTCTCTGCCCCCGACAGCCCCGAGCTGGGTCGGTCCCTCAGACCTGGCCAGGGGCAGCCCATCCCCCGGCGCCCTTCCCCGGGGCATCCAAGGGCAGGCTCGGCGCCAGCCCCACCCCGCTCGCCACTCGCCCGACCCATCGTCCTCCCTCGGGGGGCCTGGGCAGGACAGGGACCCGGCTGTGGGAGGCCTCCAGATCTCAGGCTGGCACACCCGTTTACCAGGCTGCTTCCTCCTCTGACGGGGGCCCAGCACACGCCCCAGGAGACTTGGCAGCCGCCCCCAGGCTCTATCCTCTGGAACTCGTCCCCTTGGAAGGGGCCTGGCCCAGGTGCCAGGTTCGGCTGGTCGGCCAGCCTCCTTTGGAGAAAGCAGGCAAGCCGAGCCAGGCTTGCAGTGGCCCTGGCGTGACACCTGCCACCTCAGGCAGAGGGCCTCCCGCGTGCCCTCCATGGCGGGTTTCTCCCCGGAGCCGTGGCCTGGGCACTAGGAAGGCCGGGCCTCCCCGACTCCCGGGAGGAGGGGCTAGCCCAGTTGCGCCTGGCCCCCAAACCCTCTGGTGCCATCTGCCTGTCTCGGCACTTCTGACTCCACAGAGCCTTTCCTACATCTGGGCTGCCTGCCGTGGCAAAGTGCAGGCGTGGGGTGAGGCCATGGTTTTGTCTTTCCAGGAAAAAATGAGCCCCTGGCCGAAGCAGCAGGCCCAGGCAGAGCTTGAGCTTGAAGCCCAGTAGGTCTGTGGCCCTCAGGGCCAGAGCCATGCTTTCAAGGCAGGGAAGCGGCCTGCAAGCTGAGTGGGAGTGGGGGAGGGAGGGAGACAGCTGAAGCCGAGTCCAGAAGGGCGGCGATGGAAGAGCTGCAGCTGGGTCAGAGCCTGGAGGGAGGGCGGGGCCTTCACTGAGGACCTCCCGCCCCCCCCAGGCCAGCCCTAGGCCCCGGCGTTCGCCGCATGCGCCCTTGGCCTGTGCGGTGTGTGGGGGGTTGAACCCAAGCCCGCAGGCTCCCGGAGCGGCCAGAGAAAGAAGGGCCCATGGAGAGGTAGGCGAGGTGGGCAGGGGGCGCCACCTTACTCTCCTCAGCTCCCTGAGGGAGAGAGAGAGAGACAGAGACAGAGAGAGAGATCCCTGACCTCTGAGTCTCTGCCTCCACCGCTGGCCTGTGCCAACTCAGGCGCCATCCCACTTCCAGCCATCACCCCCACGCCTGCCCCGGGGCCAGCCCCACCACAGACAGGCCGGTTGGTTCCTGCTCACCTCTGTGCCGTCCCTTCCCGACCTGACCCCAGTGCAGGGGATAAGCTTCAGACAAGTCTTTCCATGTCCCTCTGCATGACAATAGACTTCCTCCCCTCTCCCATTCCACAGGCCCCCCCGGGACATCCACCTTTGTCATTAGCTCAGGAGAGGATGCAAGATGAGAATCTCTGCTATTGTGTGGGGAGACTCAGTTTCCCGGGTTTCCCCCATGGACACATGTTCTTCAGCTGGGTCTGATTTTCTCCAGACAAGCTGTCTTGGGAAGGATTTGGCCAGCCCTAAGAACCTGAAGGGAAAGGGCTGAGGGGGGTTCTCTCTCTGCCCCCGACAGCCCCGAGCTGGGTCGGTCCCTCAGACCTGGCCAGGGGCAGCCCATCCCCCGGCGCCCTTCCCCGTGGCATCCAAGGGCAGGCTCGGCGCCAGCCCCACCCCGCTCGCCACTGCCCGACCATCGTCCTCCCTCGGGGGCCTGGGCAGGACAGGGACCCGGCTGTGGGAGGCCTCCAGATCTCAGGCCTGGCACACCGTTTACCAGGCTGCTTCCTCCTCAGACGGGGGCCCAGCACACGCCCCAGGAGACTTGGCAGCCGCCCCCAGGGCTCTATCCTCTGGAACTCGTCCCCTTGGAAGGGGCCTGGCCCAGGTGCCAGGTTCGGCTGGTCGGCCAGCCTCCTTTGGAGAAAGCAGGCAAGCCGAGCCAGGCTTGCAGTGGCCCTGGCGTGACACCTGCCACCTCAGGCAGAGGGCCTCCCGCGTGCCCTCCATGGCGGGTTTCTCCCCGGAGCCGTGGCCTGGGCACTAGGAAGGCCGGGCCTCCCCGACTCCCGGAGGAGGGGCTAGCCCAGTTGCGCCCTGGCCCCCCAAACCCTCTGGTGCCATCTGCCTGTCTCGGCACTTCTGACTCCACAGAGCCTTTCCTACATCTGGGCTGCCTGCCGTGGCAAAGTGCAGGCGTGGGGTGAGGCCATGGTTTTGTCTTTCCAGGAAAAAATGAGCCCCTGGCCGAAGCAGCAGGCCCAGGCAGAGCCTTGAGCTTGAAGCCCAGTAGGTCTGTGGCCCTCAGGGCCAGAGCCATGCTTTCAAGGCAGGGAAGCGGCCTGCAAGCTGAGTGGGAGTGGGGGAGGGGAGGGAGACAGCTGAAGCCGAGTCCAGAAGGGCGGCGATGGAAGAGCTTCAGCTGGGTCAGAGCCTGGAGGGAGGGCGGGGCCTTCACTGAGGACCTCCCGCCCCCCCCAGGCCAGCCCTAGGCCCCGGCGTTCGCGCATGCGCCCTTGGCCTGTGCGGTGTGTGGGGGGTTGAACCCAAGCCCGCAGGGCTCCCGGAGCGGCCAGAGAAAGAAGGGCCCATGGAGAGGTAGGCGAGGTGGGCAGGGGGCGCCACCTTACTCTCCTCAGCTCCCTGAGGGAGAGAGAGAGAGACAGAGACAGAGAGAGAGATCCCTGACCTCTGAGTCTCTGCCTCCACCGCTGGCCTGTGCCAACTCAGGCGCCATCCCACTTCCAGCCATCACCCCCCACGCCTGCCCCGGGGCCAGCCCCACCACAGACAGGCCGGTTGGTTCCTGCTCACCTCTGTGCCGTCCCTTCCCGACCTGACCCCAGTGCAGGGGATAAGCTTCAGACAAGTCTTTCCATGTCCCTCTGCATGACAATAGACTTCCTCCCCTCTCCCATTCCACAGGCCCCCCCGGGACATCCACCTTTGTCATTAGCTCAGGAGAGGATGCAAGATGAGAATCTCTGCTATTGTGTGGGGAGACTCAGTTTCCCGGGTTTCCCCCATGGACACATGTTCTTCAGCTGGGTCTGATTTTCTCCAGACAAGCTGTCTTGGGAAGGATTTGGCCAGCCCTAAGAACCTGAAGGGAAAGGGCTGAGGGGGGTTCTCTCTCTGCCCCCGACAGCCCCGAGCTGGTTCGGTCCCTCAGACCTGGCCAGGGGCAGCCCATCCCCCGGCGCCCTTCCCCGTGGCATCCAAGGGCAGGCTCGGCGCCAGCCCCACCCCGCTCGCCACTGCCCGACCATCGTCCTCCCTCGGGGGGCCTGGGCAGGACAGGGACCCGGCTGTGGGAGGCCTCCAGATCTCAGGCCTGGCACACCGTTTACCAGGCTGCTTCCTCCTCTGACGGGGGCCCAGCACACGCCCCAGGAGACTTGGCAGCCGCCCCCAGGGCTCTATCCTCTGGAACTCGTCCCCTTGGAAGGGGCCTGGCCCAGGTGCCAGGTTCGGCTGGTCGGCCAGCCTCCTTTGGAGAAAGCAGGCAAGCCGAGCCAGGCTTGCAGTGGCCCTGGCGTGACACCTGCCACCTCAGGCAGAGGGCCTCCCGCGTGCCCTCCATGGCGGGTTTTCTCCCCGGAGCCGTGGCCTGGGCACTAGGAAGGCCGGGCCTCCCCGACTCCCGGGAGGAGGGGCTAGCCCAGTTGCGCCCTGGCCCCCAAACCCTCTGGTGCCATCTGCCTGTCTCGGCACTTCTGACTCCACAGAGCCTTTCCTACATCTGGGCTGCCTGCCGTGGCAAAGTGCAGGCGTGGGGTGAGGCCATGGTTTTGTCTTTCCAGGAAAAAATGAGCCCCTGGCCGAAGCAGCAGGCCCAGGCAGAGCCTTGAGCTTGAAGCCCAGTAGGTCTGTGGCCCTCAGGGCCAGAGCCATGCTTTCAAGGCAGGGAAGCGGCCTGCAAGCTGAGTGGGAGTGGGGGAGGGGAGGGAGACAGCTGAAGCCGAGTCCAGAAGGGCGGCGATGGAAGAGCTGCAGCTGGGTCAGAGCCTGGAGGGAGGGCGGGGCCTTCACTGAGGACCTCCCGCCCCCCCCAGGCCAGCCCTAGGCCCGGCGTTCGCGCATGCGCCCTTGGCCTGTGCGGTGTGTGGGGGGTTGAACCCAAGCCCGCAGGGCTCCCGGAGCGGCCAGAGAAAGAAGGGCCCATGGAGAGGTAGGCGAGGTGGGCAGGGGGCGCCACCTTACTCTCCTCAGCTCCCTGAGGGAGAGAGAGAGAGACAGAGACAGAGAGAGAGATCCCTGACCTCTGAGTCTCTGCCTCCACCGCTGGCCTGTGCCAACTCAGGCGCCATCCCACTTCCAGCCATCACCCCCCACGCCTGCCCCGGGGCCAGCCCCACCACAGACAGGCCGGTTGGTTCCTGCTCACCTCTGTGCCGTCCCTTCCCGACCTGACCCCAGTGCAGGGGATAAGCTTCAGACAAGTCTTTCCATGTCCCTCTGCATGACAATAGACTTCCTCCCCTCTCCCATTCCACAGGCCCCCCCGGGACATCCACCTTTGTCATTAGCTCAGGAGAGGATGCAAGATGAGAATCTCTGCTATTGTGTGGGGAGACTCAGTTTCCCGGGTTTCCCCCATGGACACATGTTCTTCAGCTGGGTCTGATTTTCTCCAGACAAGCTGTCTTGGGAAGGATTTGGCCAGCCCTAAGAACCTGAAGGGAAAGGGCGGAGGGGGGTTCTCTCTCTGCCCCCGACAGCCCCGAGCTGGGTCGGTCCCTCAGACCTGGCCAGGGGCAGCCCATCCCCCGGCGCCCTTCCCCGGGGCATCCAAGGGCAGGCTCGGCGCCAGCCCCACCCCGCTCGCCACTGCCCGACCATCGTCCTCCCTCGGGGGGCCTGGGCAGGACAGGGACCCGGCTGTGGGAGGCCTCCAGATCTCAGGCCTGGCACACCGTTTACCAGGCTGCTTCCTCCTCTGACGGGGGCCCAGCACACGCCCCAGGAGACTTGGCAGCCGCCCCCAGGGCTCTATCCTCTGGAACTCGTCCCCTTGGAAGGGGCCTGGCCCAGGTGCCAGGTTCGGCTGGTCGGCCAGCCTCCTTTGGAGAAAGCAGGCAAGCCGAGCCAGGCTTGCAGTGGCCCTGGCGTGACACCTGCCACCTCAGGCAGAGGGCCTCCCGCGTGCCCTCCATGGCGGGTTTCTCCCCGGAGCCGTGGCCTGGGCACTAGGAAGGCCGGGCCTCCCCGACTCCCGGGAGGAGGGGCTAGCCCAGTTGCGCCCTGGCCCCCAAACCCTCTGGTGCCATCTGCCTGTCTCGGCACTTCTGACTCCACAGAGCCTTTCCTACATCTGGGCTGCCTGCCGTGGCAAAGTGCAGGCGTGGGGTGAGGCCATGGTTTTGTCTTTCCAGGAAAAAATGAGCCCCTGGCCGAAGCAGCAGGCCCAGGCAGAGCCTTGAGCTTGAAGCCCAGTAGGTCTGTGGCCCTCAGGGCCAGAGCCATGCTTTCAAGGCAGGGAAGCGGCCTGCAAGCTGAGTGGGAGTGGGGGAGGGAGGGAGACAGCTGAAGCCGAGTCCAGAAGGGCGGCGATGGAAGAGCTTCAGCTGGGTCAGAGCCTGGAGGGAGGGCGGGGCCTTCACTGAGGACCTCCCGCCCCCCCAGGCCAGCCCTAGGCCCCGGCGTTCGCGCATGCGCCCTTGGCCTGTGCGGTGTGTGGGGGGTTGAACCCAAGCCCGCAGGGCTCCCGGAGCGGCCAGAGAAAGAAGGGCCCATGGAGAGGTAGGCGAGGTGGGCAGGGGGCGCCACCTTACTCTCCTCAGCTCCCTGAGGGAGAGAGAGAGAGACAGAGACAGAGAGAGAGATCCCTGACCTCTGAGTCTCTGCCTCCACCGCTGGCCTGTGCCAACTCAGGCGCCATCCCACTTCCAGCCATCACCCCCCCAGCCTGCCCCGGGCCAGCCCCACCACAGACAGGCCGGTTGGTTCCTGCTCACCTCTGTGCCGTCCCTTCCCGACCTGACCCCAGTGCAGGGGATAAGCTTCAGACAAGTCTTTCCATGTCCCTCTGCATGACAATAGACTTCCTCCCCTCTCCCATTCCACAGGCCCCCCCGGGACATCCACCTTTGTCATTAGCTCAGGAGAGGATGCAAGATGAGAATCTCTGCTATTGTGTGGGGAGACTCAGTTTCCCGGGTTTCCCCCATGGACACATGTTCTTCAGCTGGGTCTGATTTTCTCCAGACAAGCTGTCTTGGGAAGGATTTGGCCAGCCCTAAGAACCTGAAGGGAAAGGGCTGAGGGGGGTTCTCTCTCTGCCCCGACAGCCCCGAGCTGGTTCGGTCCCTCAGACCTGGCCAGGGGCAGCCCATCCCCCGGCGCCCTCCCCGTGGCATCCAAGGGCAGGCTCGGCGCCAGCCCCACCCCGCTCGCCACTGCCCGACCATCGTCCTCCCTCGGGGGGCCTGGGCAGGACAGGGACCCGGCTGTGGGAGGCCTCCAGATCTCAGGCCTGGCACACCGTTTACCAGGCTGCTTCCTCCTCTGACGGGGGCCCAGCACACGCCCCAGGAGACTTGGCAGCCGCCCCCAGGGCTCTATCCTCTGGAACTCGTCCCCTTGGAAGGGCCTGGCCCAGGTGCCAGGTTCGGCTGGTCGGCCAGCCTCCTTTGGAGAAAGCAGGCAAGCCGAGCCAGGCTTGCAGTGGCCCTGGCGTGACACCTGCCACCTCAGGCAGAGGCCTCCCGCGTGCCCTCCATGGCGGGTTTCTCCCCGGAGCCGTGGCCTGGGCACTAGGAAGGCCGGGCCTCCCCGACTCCCGGGAGGAGGGGCTAGCCCAGTTGCGCCCTGGCCCCCAAACCCTCTGGTGCCATCTGCCTGTCTCGGCACTTCTGACTCCACAGAGCCTTTCCTACATCTGGGCTGCCTGCCGTGGCAAAGTGCAGGCGTGGGGTGAGGCCATGGTTTTGTCTTTCCAGGAAAAAATGAGCCCCTGGCCGAAGCAGCAGGCCCAGGCAGAGCCTTGAGCTTGAAGCCCAGTAGGTCTGTGGCCCTCAGGGCCAGAGCCATGCTTTCAAGGCAGGGAAGCGGCCTGCAAGCTGAGTGGGAGTGGGGGAGGGGAGGGAGACAGCTGAAGCCGAGTCCAGAAGGGCGGCGATGGAAGAGCTGCAGCTGGGTCAGAGCCTGGAGGGAGGGCGGGGCCTTCACTGAGGACCTCCCGCCCCCCCCAGGCCAGCCCTAGGCCCCGGCGTTCGCGCATGCGCCCTTGGCCTGTGCGGTGTGTGGGGGGTTGAACCCAAGCCCGCAGGGCTCCCGGAGCGGCCAGAGAAAGAAGGGCCCATGGAGAGGTAGGCGAGGTGGGCAGGGGGCGCCACCTTACTCTCCTCAGCTCCCTGAGGGAGAGAGAGAGAGACAGAGACAGAGAGAGAGATCCCTGACCTCTGAGTCTCTGCCTCCACCGCTGGCCTGTGCCAACTCAGGCGCCATCCCACTTCCAGCCATCACCCCCACGCCTGCCCCGGGGCCAGCCCCACCACAGACAGGCCGGTTGGTTCCTGCTCACCTCTGTGCCGTCCCTTCCCGACCTGACCCCAGTGCAGGGATAAGCTTCAGACAAGTCTTTCCATGTCCCTCTGCATGACAATAGACTTCCTCCCCTCTCCCATTCCACAGGCCCCCCCGGGACATCCACCTTTGTCATTAGCTCAGGAGAGGATGCAAGATGAGAATCTCTGCTATTGTGTGGGGAGACTCAGTTTCCCGGGTTTCCCCCAGGGACACATGTTCTTCAGCTGGGTCTGATTTTCTCCAGACAAGCTGTCTTGGGAAGGATTTGGCCAGCCCTAAGAACCTGAAGGGAAAGGGCGGAGGGGGGTTCTCTCTCTGCCCCCGACAGCCCCGAGCTGGGTCGGTCCCTCAGACCTGGCCAGGGGCAGCCCATCCCCCGGCGCCCTTCCCCGGGGCATCCAAGGGCAGGCTCGGCGCCAGCCCCACCCCGCTCGCCACTGCCCGACCATCGTCCTCCCCTCGGGGGGCCTGGGCAGGACAGGGGACCCGGCTGTGGGAGGCCTCCAGATCTCAGGCCTGGCACACCGTTTACCAGGCTGCTTCCTCCTCTGACGGGGGCCCAGCACACGCCCCAGGAGACTTGGCAGCCGCCCCCAGGGCTCTATCCTCTGGAACTCGTCCCCTTGGAAGGGGCCTGGCCCAGGTGCCAGGTTCGGCTGGTCGCCAGCCTCCTTTGGAGAAAGCAGGCAAGCCGAGCCAGGCTTGCAGTGGCCCTGGCGTGACACCTGCCACCTCAGGCAGAGGGCCTCCCCGCGTGCCCTCCATGGCGGGTTTCTCCCCCGGAGCCGTGGCCTGGGCACTAGGAAGGCCGGGCCTCCCCGACTCCCGGGAGGAGGGGCTAGCCCAGTTGCGCCCTGGCCCCCAAACCCTCTGGTGCCATCTGCCTGTCTCGGCACTTCTGACTCCACAGAGCCTTTCCTACATCTGGGCTGCCTGCCGTGGCAAAGTGCAGGCGTGGGGTGAGGCCATGGTTTTGTCTTTCCAGGAAAAAATGAGCCCCTGGCCGAAGCAGCAGGCCCAGGCAGAGCCTTGAGCTTGAAGCCCAGTAGGTCTGTGGCCCTCAGGGCCAGAGCCATGCTTTCAAGGCAGGGAAGCGGCCTGCAGCTGAGTGGGAGTGGGGGAGGGGAGGGAGACAGCTGAAGCCGAGTCCAGAAGGGCGGCGATGGAAGAGCTGCAGCTGGGTCAGAGCCTGGAGGGAGGGCGGGGCCTTCACTGAGGACCTCCCGCCCCCCCCAGGCCAGCCCTAGGCCCCGGCGTTCGCGCATGCGCCCTTGGCCTGTGCGGTGTGTGGGGGTTGAACCCAAGCCCGCAGGGCTCCCGGAGCGGCCAGAGAAAGAAGGGCCCATGGAGAGGTAGGCGAGGTGGGCAGGGGGCGCCACCTTACTCTCCTCAGCTCCCTGAGGGAGAGAGAGAGAGACAGAGACAGAGAGAGAGATCCCTGACCTCTGAGTCTCTGCCTCCACCGCTGGCCTGTGCCAACTCAGGCGCCATCCCACTTCCAGCCATCACCCCCCACGCCTGCCCCGG